>NW_028197167.1:0-62275 GCF_050613455.1 Vespa mandarinia | reverse complement strand
CTTCTTTAATTATGTTTTTAATTATGTTTTTAATTATGTTATTAATATTTTATTTCATTTTATTATGTCTTTTCAGAATTTAATTATGTTATTTTCTTTTAATTATGTTTTTTTAATATTTATTTATGTTATTTCTTTTTAATTATGTTTTTATGTTTTTAGGTTTGTTATTAATATGTTCTAATTAATTTTAATTTTTAAGCATTTGGTAGGACCCATCAGATGAAGCGGATTGTTGTTTCAGCAGCGTGCAGAGCTACTTATATTTTCTTATCTTTCTTTTATTCATCTACTTTTTTTCTTTTTCAGGGATGATCGAGCAATCATGCAGGGATATTCAATATGTCTTTTCCTTTCTTTTTCTTATTTTTTCCTTATCTTCTTTTTTTTTTCAGGATAGATCATCAAGGCATAGGTTCACCTCTGGTCGAATGCGTCATCGCCTGGCACGATTCATCATCGATTTTTACGCGCGGTTACGGGTAGGATAGGAGAACACTGGCGTGCGTGTCGGCGTGCACAAGCGTTGGTGTTCTCGGGCGCGATTAAACATCGTTTGACTGCTCGTATCGAAAACGCGCATTTAGAGTAGATTCATCGTTTTTCTAACACTCACGTGAATGAACGCGGGCGCGACTTAAAAGTCCTACCGGGGACTTCGTTTAAATTTTTGCTCGAATATTCGATTAGATTACCTCGCGAACGCGTTTTTTTAGAGTAGAGTCACCGTTTTCCGAGCACTTGCGTGGGTGTCCGGGCGCGATTAAAAGTCCTACCATGGACTTCGTTTAGTGTTGAAATTCGGGGTGCGCGAACGGTTTACCTTGTAGTGCTGTACATAGCTGGCTGATGTTATGACAATCCTAATGTTTGGTAGCGGGGCGGAAATCCCGACAAATATCATGGAAAGTCTAAATACCGGTTAGCATATGTCACTTTGGATTTCAACTTAGAGTCATCGTTATTCTAACACCCGCGTGGGTGTTCGCGTGCGCGATTAAAAGTCCTACCGGGGACTTCGTTTTGTTTGCTCGAATATTCGATTAGTTTATTTAGAGTAGAGTCACCGATTTTCGAACACTTGCGTGGGTGTCCGGGCGCGATTAAAAGTCCTATCATGGACTTCGTTTTAGTGTTGAAATTCGGCGTACGCTTCGGATTTCAACTTAGAGTCACCGTTATTCTAACACTCACGTAAGAGTTCGCTTACGCGATTGAAAGTCCTACCGGGGACTTCGTTTTATTTCTTCGACATATCGATTAGATTACTTCGCGAATTTGGATAGAACTGTAGAATCTACGTAATAATAACACACGTGAGTGTCGCGAACGCGATTAATGCGCTTTGATTGTTCGAAATTCGGATGCACGAATTAGGATGTGCTTAATAATCCGTTATGCCTGAGGCGGAGGGTGTCGAACGGTTAAGCTTTCTGTAAGTGGAGTCCCTGTAGCTAAGGCTAGATACTTCCTGTTAGCTTTGTCCCATGCCCAAGATATCCGAAGCGGAAGGCATGAGGGATCGGTATCGCGGTACGCGGATTTTAAAGTAAAGTAGAGTCACCGTTAGCTCGTGGGTCTCCACATGCAGCAACTTCCACGTAGTGAGACCTGGGTCGTTAATACTTGCAAAGTTTAATTGTAAACTTTTAAATGCAAGTATTACCGAGCGAATGGCTGCATATTGTATTATTTTTCCAATATCTTTTCAAACTAATTCCAACTAAACATTAATATATTTCCATCTTATAGAAGCTAATAATTCTTCGAAAGAAGAAATATAACAGAATTTATTGTACAATAATTTCATAGACCAACGAAAAGGAACTTTTTTCTATCACACTTTTTTGTTCGCTGTTACTTCTATTCTTTTTTATTTATTATAATTAATTATTCTTTATAAGTCTCTGGGTGGGACTCACAGGAGGGGCCTGTGGGCGAGGGCTTCTGTGCGGGCTCGCTGTCTCAGCACTTACATAGAACTGTTTCTTTTGTCTTATCTTTTAAGCGCTCTCTCATTCCTCTCTTTCTTGGGGCTCTCTTTTTCTTTCTTCTTTACTCTCGTTTCTATCTCAAATTTTTTCTTTTTCAATTATGTTTTC
Source organism: Vespa mandarinia (assembly GCF_050613455.1). NCBI lineage: Eukaryota > Metazoa > Arthropoda > Insecta > Hymenoptera > Vespidae > Vespa > Vespa mandarinia. Next base: position 60,173 of record NW_028197167.1, on the reverse strand, counting down.
AATTGTGTTATTAGTATGTTATTTCCTTTTAATTTTGTTTTTAATTATGTGTTTAATTGTGTTTTTAATTATATCTTTAATTATATTTTTGATTATGTTCTTAATTATGTTTTTAATATATTCTATTAATTATGATTTAGTTGCTTTAAGTACGATCCATAGGATGATGCATGCTGCTTCTCTTTTCGTTTCTTTTTCTAGTTCTCTTTATCGATTTATATATATTTATTTTCTATTTGTATTTTATATATGTATATATATATATATATTATTTCCACTTTATCTTTTTCTTTTACAGGATAGGTCATCGAGGGATAGGTTCATCTGTGTGGACGGATGCATCGTCGCCTGGCTGGATTCATTCTCGATTTTTACGCGTGAATACGGGAAGGATAGGAAGAACACTGGCGCGCGTGTCGTGGCGGGCACAATTGGTAAGTGCTGTGCCTCGGGCGCGATTAAACTTCGTTTGATTGTTCGAATCGAAAACGCGAATTGTAGAGTAGAGTCATCGTTTTTTCTAACACTCGCGTAGGTGTTCGGGCGTGATTAAAGGTCCTACCGTGGACTTCCTGCTTGATTTTTTCCAAATTCCGGATAAAGGGTACATCGCGAATTTCGGCCTAACAGTAGAATTCCATGTAATTACAACACACACGTGAGTGTCGCGACGCGATTAGTATTTCTAAGGAGTGCGCTTTGTTTGTTCGAGAAATTCGGAAAGCACAATTTCAGATGTGCTTAATTATCCGTTATATCTGAAGTGGACGGTGCAAACGGTGGAGCTATCTGTAAGAGGTGTGCAGTAGCTAAAGCTACGCATACCCTGTTAGTTAAGAAGCCAGTGCAATAAAGCGGAAAGGTATAGCGGATCGGTATCGCGGAACGCGAATTTTAGAGTAGAGTCACCGACAGTCCGTGGGTCTCCACATGCAGCAACTTCCACGTAGTGAGACCTGGGTCGGTATTACTTGCATACTCTAATTCTAAATTCTTTAACGCAAGTACTACCGAGCGAATGGCTGCATATTTTATTACTTTTCCAATATCTTTTCGAACTAATTCCAACTAAACATTAATATATTTCCATCTTATATAGCTAATAATTCTTCGAAAGAAGAAATATAACAGAATTTATTGTACAATAATTTCATAGACCAACGAAAAGGAACTTTTTCTATCACACCTTTTTGTCCACTGTTATTTCTATTTATTCTTATTTACTTTCATTAATTATCCTTTGTATATTTTGGGTGGGACCCACAGGAGGGGCCTGTGGGCGAGGGCTTCTGTGCGGGCTGCTGCTTCAGCATCATATAGAACTGTTTCTCTTGTCTTATCTTTTTGGGGGCTCTCTATTCCTCTCTTTCTGGGGCTCTCTTTTCTTTCTTCGGCTCTCGTTTCTCATTCTGCAACTTTTTCTTTTTTATATTATGTTTTCAATTATGTTATTATTATGTTATTTCCCTTTTTAATATATGTCTTCTTAATATTTATTTATGTTGTTTCTTTCTAATCCTCTATTTAATTATGTGTTTAATTATGTGTTTATGTTTTTAATTATGTTTATTTTCTGTTTATATTATATATATATGGTTTTCTGTTTTATATATTCTTTTGTTCTTTTTATTTCCTCTTTATCTTTTTCTTTTTACAGGATAGGTCATCGAGGGATAGGTTCATCTGCGGACGGATGCATCGTCGCCTGGCTGGATTCATTCTCGATTTTTTACGCGTGAATACGGGAAGGATAGGAAGAACACTGGCGCGCGTGTCGGCGGGCACAGGCGTTGGTGTTCTCGGGCGCGATTAAACCTCGTTTGATTGTTCGAATCGAAAACGCGAATTGTAGAGTAGAGTCATCGTTTTTCTAACACTCGCGTGGGTGTTCGGGCGTGATTAAAGGTCCTACCGTGGACTTCGTTTGATTTTTTCCAAATTCCGATGGGGGTACTTCGCGAATTTCGGCCTAACAGTAGAATCTACGTAATTACAACACACACGTGAGTGTCGCGACGCGATTAGTATTTCTCAAGCGAGTGCGCTTTCTTTGTTTGTTCGAAATTCGGAAAGCCACAATTTCAGATGTGCTTAATTATCCGGTTATATCTGAAGTGGACGGTGCAAACGGTGGAGCTTATCTTGTAAGAGGTGTGCAGTAGCTAAAGCTACGCATACCCTGTTAGTTAAGAAGCCAGTGCATTGGAAGCGGAAAGGTATAGCGGATCGGTATCGCGGAACGCGAATTTTAGAGTAGAGTCACCGACAGTCCGTGGGTCTCCACATGCAGCAACTTCCACGTAGTGTGAGACCTGGGTCGGTATTACTTGCATACTCTAATTCCTAAATTCTTTAACGCAAGTACTACACGGGAGCGAATGGCTGCATATTTTATTACTTTTTCCAATATATTTTTAATCTCATTCTAAAATGAACAATAATATTTTTCCACTTTATATCGCTAATAATACTTCAAACGAGGAATATGGCAGAATTTCTATTCTACAAATAATTTCATAGACCAAACGAAAAAAGGAACTTTTTCTATCACACCTTTTTAATATCCACTGTTATTTCTATTTATTCTTATTTACTTTCATATATTAATTATCCTTTTGTGTATTTCGGGTGGGACCCATGGGATGCGCGGACATGGGTGTGGGCCTCTGCAGTGTGAGTTAAGCTTTCTCAGCATCTTATAGAGCTGCTTCTCTTTTCTTCTCTTAAATTGGGGCTCTCTTTTCTATTACATATTTTTCTATTCTTATTTACTATTGTTAATTATGAATTATTAGTCTCGGGTGGGGACCCATGGGATGGGGACATGGGTGTGGGGCTCTCTGTGCGGGTTGCTGTCTTTAGGCATCGTGTGGAGCTGCTTCTATTTTTCTTATCTTTCTGCAAAGCTTTCTTTTTCTATCTAATATTTTTTCTTATTTAATTATGTTTTTAATTATGTTAATAATATGTTATTTTCTTTTTCATTATGTTTTTTCAGATTTTTATTATGTTATTTCTTTTTTAATTATGTCTTTTCAGAATATAATTATGTTATTTCTTATTAATTATGTTTTTTTAATATTTATTTATGTTATTTCTTTTTAATTATGATTTTATGTTTTTAGTTATGTTAATATGTTTTTATTAATTGTAATTTTTAAGCATAAGGTCGGAACCATGTGATGAAGAGGACTGTTGTTTCAGCATCGTGCAGAGCTTGGGCTTACTATTTTCTTATTTTTTCAGAAGCTCTCTTTTATTATTCATATTTTTCTCCTTTAATTATGTTTTTTATTATATTATTTCTTTTTAATTATGTCTTTTTCCAGAATTCATTTATGTTATTTATTTTTAATTATGTTTTTTAATATTTATTTATGCTATTACTTTTTAATTATGTTTTTATGTTTTTAGGTTTGTTATTAATATATTCTAATTAATTTTAATTTTTTTAAGCATTAGGTAGGACCCAGGGGATGAAACGGACTGTTGTTTCAGCAGCGCGCAGAGCTGCTTCTATTTTCTCATCTTTCTACAGGTTTCTTACCTATTTATATATATTTATTTTCTATTATATTTCTGTTCTATTTATAATCTATATATATTATGTTTTATTTTATATATTCTTTTCCTTTCTTATTTTCTCCTTAACTTCTTTTTTTTTTCAGCGGATAGATCATCAAGGCATATAGGTTCACCTTCTTGGACGAATGCGTCATCGCCTGGCACGACCCATCATCGATTTTTACGCGGCAGTTACGGGTAGGATAGTGAGAACACTGGCGTGCGTGTCGGCGTGCACAAGCGTTGGTGTTCTCGGGCGCGATTAAACATCGTTTGACTGCTCGTATCGAAAACGCGCATTTAGAGTAGATTCATCGTTTTTCTAACACTCACGTGAATGAACGCGGGCGCGACTTAAAAGTCCTACCGGGGACTTCTGTTTAAATTTTTGCTCGAATATTCGATTAGATTACCTCGCGAACGCGTTTTTTTATGAGTAGAGTCACCGTTTTCCGAGCACTTGCGTGGGTGTCCGGGCGCGATTAAAAGTCCTGCACCATGGACTTCGTTTAGTGTTGAAATTCGGGGTGCGCGAACGGCTTTACCTTGTAGTGCTGTACATAGCTGGCTGATGTTATGACAATCCTAATGTTTGGTAGCGGGGCGGGAAATCCCGACAAATATCATGGCAGAAAGTCTAAATACCGGTTAGCATAAGTGTCACTTTGGATTTCAACTTAGAGTTATCGTTATTCTAACACCCGCGTGGGTGTTCGCGTGCGCGATTAAAAGTCCTACCGGGGACTTCGTTTTGTTTGCTCGAATATTCGATTATTAGTTTATTTAGAGTAGAGTCACCGATTTTCGAACACTTGCGTGGGTGTCCGGGCGCGATTAAAAGTCCTATCATGGACTTCGTTTTAGTGTTGAAATTCGGCGTACGCTTCGGATTTCAACTTAGAGTCACCGCCGTTATTCTAACACTCACGTAAGAGTTCGCTTACGCGATTGAAAGTCCTACCGGGGACTTCAGGTTTTTATTTCTTCGACATATCGATTAGATTACTTCGCGAATTTGGATAGAACTGTAGAATCTACGTAATAATAACACACGTGAGTGTCGCGAACGCGATTAATGCGCTTTGATTGTTCGAAATTCGGATGGCACGAATTAGGATGTGCTTAATAATCCGTTATGCTCTGGAGGCGGAGGGTGTCGAAACGGTTAAGCTTTCGTTGTAAGTGGAGTCCCTGTAGCTAAGTTGCCAGATACTTCCTTGTTAGCTTTGTCCCATGCCTTCCAAGATATCCGAAGCGGAAGGCATGAGGGACTCGCAGCGGTATCGCGGTACGCGGATTTTAAAGTAAAGTAGAGTCACCGTTAGCTCGTGGGTCTCCACATGCAGCAACTTCCACGTAGTGAGACCTGGGGGTCGTTAATACTTGCAAAAAAGTTTAATTGTAAACTTTTAAAATGCAAGTATTACTGAGCGAATGGCTGCATATTGTATTATTTTTCCAATATCTTTTCAAACTAATTCCAACTAAACATTAATATATTTCCATCTTATATAGCTAATAATTCTTCGAAAGAAGAAATATAACAGAATTTATTGTACAAATAATTTCATAGACCAACGAAAAGGAACTTTTTCTATCACACTTTTTTGTTCGCTGTTACTTTCTATTCTTTTTTATTTATTATAATTAATTATTCTTTATAAGTCTTCGGGTGGGACTCACAGGAGGGGCCTGTGGGCGAGGGCTTTCGTGCGTGGCTGCTGTCTCAGCATCATATAGAACTGTTTCTTTTGTCTTATCTTTTTTGGCTACCTCTCTATTCCTCTCTCTTTCTGGGGCTCTCTTTTTCTTTTCTCTTCGGCTCTCGTTTCTATCTCCAAATTTTTCTTTTTCAATTATGTTTTCTGTAATTGTGTTATTAGTATGTTATTTCCTTTTTAATATATGTCTTCTTAATATTTATTTATGTTGTTTCTTTCTAATTCTCTATTTAATTATGTGTTTAATTATGTGTTTATGTTTTTAATTATGTTTATTTTCTGTTTATATTATATATATATGGTTTTCTGTTTTATATATTCTTTTGTTCTTTTATTTCCCTCTTTATCTTTTTCTTTTTACAGGATAGGTCATTATCGAGGGATAGGTTCATCTGCGGACTTGGATGCATCGTCGCCTGGCTGGATTCATTCTCGATTTTTACGCGTGAATACGGAAGGATAGGGAAGAACACTGGCGCGCGTGTCGGCGGGCAAGCAGGCGTTGGTGTTCTCGTGGGCGCGATTAAACTTCGCGTTTGATTGTTCGAATCGAAAACGCGAATTCGTAGACAGTAGAGTCATCGTTTTTCTAACACTTTCATGTGTGGGTGTTCGGGCGTGATTAAAGGTCCTACCGTGGACTTTCGCTCTTTGGATTTTTTCCAAATTCCGATGGGGGTACTTCTGCGAATTTCGGCTTAACAGTAGAATCTACGTAATTGCACAACACACACGTGAGTGTCGCGACGCGATTGGTATTTCTAAGGAGTGCGCTTTGTTTGTTCGAAATTCGGAAAGCACAATTTCAGATGTGCTTAATTATCCGTTATATCTGAAGTGGACGGTGCAAATGGTGGAGCTATCTGTAAGAGGTGTGCAGTAGCTAAAGCTACGCATACCTGCTGTTAGCGTTAAGAAGCCAGTGCATTGAAGCGGAAAGGTATAGCGGATCGGTATCGCGGAACGCGAATTTTAGAGTAGAGTCACCGACAGTCCGTGGGTCTCCTTGTTACATGCAGCAATCGCCACGTAGTGAGACCTGGGTCGGTATTACTTGCAAAGTCTAATTCTAAATCATATTACGCAAGTACTACCGAGCGAATGGCTGCATATCTTTATCCGATTAAAAATTTTTTTCTTTTCATATCTTACTAAAAACGTTAATGTACTTTTATTTTACTTAGCTAATTATGTTAGAATACATAAAGATAAGAGTAGACGTTCAAGAATTCTTAAACAATTTCTTAGAAAAATATATTGAAAAGTTTTTTAATTGTTTTAGTAATTAAATTAAACAATATTTTTATTTCGTAAAGCGTTTCATAGCTCTTTAAAACGCGTTAGGGATAAAGTTGCTGTCTTTCGCTCTTTGTTGATCGATACTTCTAAGAAGAATGAACACTGGAAGTACGGTATAAGATATTACGTCAGCCTCCTTTCGTATTCCTCCATTCATATGTGTAAACGTCGAAATGAAATTTTTTCCGTAACATTACATTCTCTCATCTTATAGATACAATGATTGTTTTATAATTATTTAAACAAAATATATTGCTCTCGGAATACGGTGCGACGATGAGTAATTAAATAATTATAAAATGACTGTGTCTATATAACGAGTAGCTGTACGGAAGATTTCATTTCGACGTTTATACCTCGAGTACGAAAGAAGACCGACGTGGTATCTCTTATCGTCCTTCCAATGAATCTTTTCTTGTTGGCATGATCGATCGACGAAGGTCGAATGAAAACTATTTATCTCATCACGTTCATATACAAGTTATCCAACGCTAACGCAAAACTATATTGGGTTATTACTGTTTCATCGTAATTCGAGTGTATTGTACATTGTTTAAATAATTATAAAATAATCGTATCTATAAGAGGATAAGAAATTTAACGGTACGGAAGAGTTTCATTTCGACGTTTACACCTCGGGATACGAAAGGAGACTGACTCTAGTGATCTCGTATTGCCCTTCCAGTGTTCCTTTTACTTGAAATTATCGATCGAAGATCGTTGGAATGAAAACAACTTTTTTTAACGCGTCTTTAGAGCTATACAACGCTTTACGAAATGTAATATTAATTAAACAACGTACAATACACTCGGAGTACAATGAGAGAGTAAATAAATAGTATTACATTTCGTAAAGCGTTGTATAGCTATTAAGACGCTAAGTTACATAAAATAGTTTTCTTTCGCTCTTTCTTGTTCGATAATTTCAAGAAGAAGGAAGAAATTGACTGGAAGGGCGATACGAGATACTACGTCAGCTTCCTTTCGTACTCCGAGATGTAAACGTAGAAATGGAATATTTCCTTACCGCTAAATTCCCATTTATCGTCTTATTGATACGATTACTTTTATAATTTATTTAAACAATGTACAATGCACTAGGAGTATAATGAGACAGTAATTAAACAATATAGGCATTCGTAAAGCGTTGAATAGCTCGTAAGACGTTATATAAAATAGTTCTCATTCACTTTTTTGTCGATCGATAATGCCAACAAAGAAGCGAGCATTGAAGCCGACGATACGAGATACCACCTCCTTTTCGTACTCCGGAGAGTAAATGTCGAAATGAAATTTGTTCGTACCTCTATATTCTTTCGTCTTATAGATACGTATGTTTTATAATTTCATAAACCCGTGGGTTTCCTCATGTGCAGCAGCAATTTCCACTTAGTGAGTCCTGTATCGATATTACTTGCGAAGTCTAATTCTAAATCACGTTACGTTCGCAGTTGAGACTGGTTTCGTTCGTAGTTGCGACTGTTTACGTCCGTAGTTGAGACTGGCTACAGGCCTGCAGTTGCGACTGCTTACGTTCGTTGTTGAGACTGGTTAGATTCGCAGTACCGACTGGTTGTTGGGCATCTCGCAGTTGAGACTGGTTTCGTTTGTAGTTTCGACTTTGGATACATTCGCAGTTGCGACTGGTTACTTTTTGTAGTTGCGATTGGTTTCGTGGCTCAGTAGTTGAGACGGGTTACATTCACAGTTGCAACTGGATACATTCGCACTTGTGACTGGTTACTTTTGTAGTTGCGACTGGTTACATATACGCAGTTGCCACCGATTACATTCGCAGTTGCGACTGCTTACGTTCGTAGTTGAGACTGGTTACATTTGCAGTACCGACTAGTTACATTCGCAAAGTTGAGACTGGATACGTTTGTAGATTCGACTGGATACATTCGCAGTTGCGACTGGTTACTTTTTTGTAGTTGCGACTGGTTTCGTTTGTAGTTGAGACTAGTGATTTTCGCAGTTGCGACTGGATACATTCCGCAGTTGCGACTGCTTACGTTCGTAGATGACCGGACTGGGTTACTATTAGCAGTTCCGACTGGTTACTTTTGTAGTTGCGACTGGTTTCGTTCGTAGTTGAGGACTCAGTTAAATTTCGCAGTTGCGACTGTTTACGTTCGTAGTTGCTGAGACTGGCTACATTCGCAGTTGCGACTGCTGTACGTTCGTTGATGAGACTGGTTAGATTCGCAGCGCACCGGACTGGTTACATTCGCAGTTGGAGACTGGTTTCAGTTTGTAGTTTCGACTGACAATACATTCTGCAGTTGCGACTGGTTACTTTTTGTAGTTGCGTGATTGGTTTCTGTTCCGTAGTTGAGACGGGTTACATATCTCGCAGTTGCGACTGGTTACTTTTGTAGTTGCGACTGGTTTCGTTCGTAGTGTTGAGACTAGTTATTTTCGCAGTTGCGACTGGATACAATCCGCAGTTGCGACTGCATACGTTCAGTAGTTGAGGCACTGGTTACATTCGCAGTTCCGGCTGGTTACATTCGCAGTTGAGACTGGTTACGTTTGTAGTTTCGACTGGATACATTCGCAGTTGCGACTGGTTACTTTTGTAGTTGCGATTGGTTTCCGTTCGTAGTTGAGACTGGTTACATTCACAGTTGCGACTGGATACATTCGTAGTTGAAACTAGTTATTTTCGCAGTTGCGGCTGGATACATCCGCAGTTGCGACTGCTTACGCGTTCGTAGTTGAGACTGGTTTCCTCCGCAGTACCGACTGGTTACATTCGCAGTTGAGTCTGGTTACGTTTGTAGTTTCGACTGATATATTCGCAGTTGCGACTGGGTTACTTTTGTAGTTGCGACTGGGTTTCGTTCGTAGTTGAGACTAGTTATTTTCGCAGTTGCGACTGGATACATTCCGCAGTTGCGACTGCTTACGTTCGTAGTTGAGACTGGTTACATTAGCAGTTCCGACTGGGTTACTTCTTTTTGTAGTTGCGACTGGTTTCGTTCGTAGTTGAGACTAGTTATATTCGCAGTTGCGACTGGATACATTCGCAGTTGCGACTGGTTACATTCGCAGTTGCCACCGATTACATTCGCAGTTGCGACTCAAGCTTACGTTCTCGTAGTTGAGACTGGTTACATTTGCAGTAACGACTGGTTACATTCGCAGTTGAGACTGGTTACGTTTGTAGTTTTGACTGGATACATTCGCAGTTGCGACTGGTTACTTTTGTAGTTGCGACTGGTTTCTTTCGTAGTTGAGACTAGTTATTTTCGCAGTTGCGACTGGATACATCCGCAGTTACGACTGCTTACGCTCGTAGTTGAGACTGGTTACATACGCAGTACCGACTGGTTACATTCGCAGTTGAGACTGGTTACGTTTGTAGTTTCGACTGGATACCATTCCGCAGTTGCGACTGGTTACTTTTTGTAGTTGCGACTGGTTTCGTTTGTAGTTGAGACTAGTGATTTTCGCAGTTGCGACTGGATAGCCATTCGCAGTTGCGCAGACTGCTTACGTTCGTAGATGAGACTGGTTACATTAGGCAGTTCCGACTGGTTACTTTTGTAGTTGCGACTGGTTACATTCACAGTTGCGACTGGATACATTCGTAGTTGAAACTAGTTATTTTCCGCAGTTGCGGCTGGATACATCCGCAGTTGCGACTGCTTACGTTCGTGAAGTTGAGACTGGTTTCCTCCGCAGTACCGACTCGGTTACATTCGTGCAGTTGAGTCTGGTTACGTTTGGTAGTTTCCTGACTGGATATATTCGCAGTTGCTGGTGACCTGGTTACTTTTGTAGTTGCGACTGGTTTCGTTCGTAGTTGAGACTAGTTATTTTCGCAGTTGCGACTGATACATTCGCAGTTGCGACTGCTTTCACGTTCGTAGTTACTGAGACTGGTTACCGCATTAGCAGTTCCGACTGGGTTACTTTTGTAGTTGCGACTGGTTTCGTTCGTAGTTGAGACTAGTTATATTCGCAGTTGCGACTGGATACATTCGCAGTTGCGACTGGTTACATTCGCAGTTGCCACCGATTACATTCGCAAGTTGCGACTGCTTACGTTCGTAGTTGAGACTGGTTACATTTGCAGTAACGACTGGTTACATTCGCAGTTGAGACTGGTTACGCGTTTGTAGTTTTGACTGATACATTCGCAGTTCGCGACTGGTTACTTTTGTAGTTGCGACTGGTTTCTTTCGTAGTTGAGACTAGTTATTTTCGGGCAGTTGCGACTGGATACACATCCGCAGTTACGACTGCTTACGCCTCGGTAGCTGAGACTGGTTACATACGCAGTACCGACTGGTTACATTCGCAGTTGAGACTGGTTACGTTTGTAGTTTCGACTGGATACATTCGCAGTTGCGACTGGTTACTTTTGTAGTTGCGACTGGTTTCGTGCTTGTAGTTGAGACTAGTGATTTTCGCAGTTGCGACTGGATACATTCTGCAGTTGCGACTGCTTACGTTCGTAGATGAGACTGGTTACATTAGCAGTTCCGACTGGTTACTTTTGTAGTTGCGACTGGTTTCTGTTCCGTAGTTGAGACTAGTTAAAATTCCGCAGTTGCGACTGTTTACGTTCGTAGTTGAGACTGGCTAAGCATTACCCGCAGTTGCGACTGCTTACGTTCGTTGATGAGACTGGTTAGATTCGCAGTGCACCGACTGGTTACATTCGCAGTTGAGACTGGTTTCCTGTTTAGTAGTTTCGACTGGATACATTCGCAGTTGCGACTGGTTAGCTTTTGTAGTTGCGACTGGTTTCGTTCGTAGTTGAGAGACTAGTTATTTTCTGCAGTTGCGACTGGATACATCCGCAGTTGCGACTGCATACGTTCGTAGTTGAGACTGGTTACATTCGCAGTTCCGGCTGGTTACATTCGCAGTTGAGACTGGTTACGTTTGTAGTTTCGACTCGATACATATCTGCAGTTGCGACTGGTTACTTTTGTAGTTGCGATTGGTTTCTGTTCGTAGTTGAGACTGGTTACATTCACAGTTGCGACTGGATACATTCGTAGTTGAAACTAGTTATTTTCGCAGTTGCGGCTGGGATACACATCCGCAGTTGCGACTGCTTACGTTCCGTAGTTGAGACTGGTTTCCTCCGCAGTACCGACTGGGTTACATTCGGGCAGTTGAGTCTGGTTACGTTTGTAGTTTCGACTGGATATGGCTTCGCAGTTGCGACTGGTTACTTTTTTGTAGTTGCGACTGGTTTCCTGTTCGTAGTTGAGACTAGTTATTTTTCGGCAGTTGCGACTGGATACATTCGCAGTTGCGACTGCTTACGTTCGTAGTTGAGATCTGGTTACATTAGCAGTTCCGACTGGTTACTTTTGTAGTTGCGACTGGTTTCGTTCGTAGTTGAGACTAGTTATATTCGCAGTTGCGACTGGATACATTCGCAGTTGCGACTGGTTACATTCGGGCAGTTGCCACCGATTATATTCGCAGTTGCGACTGCTTACGTTCGTAGTTGAGACTGGTTATGCATTTGCAGTACCGACTGGTTACATTCGCAGTTGAGACCTGGTTACGTTTGTAGTTTTTGACTGGATACATTCGCAGTTGCGACTGGTTGGGCTTTTGTAGTTGCGACTGGTTTCTTTCGTAGTTGAGACTAGTTATTTTCGCAGTTGCGACTGGATACATCCGCAGTTACGACTGCTTACGTTCGTAGTTGAGACTGGGTTACATACGCAGTACCGACTGGGTTACATTCGCAGTTGAGACTGGTTACGTTTGTAGTTTCGACTGGATACATTCGCAGTTGCGACTGGGTTACTTTTGTAGTTGCGACTGGTTTCGTTTGTAGTTGAGACTAGTGATTTTCGGGCAGGTTGCGACTGGATACATTCCGCAGTTGCGACTGCTTACGTTCGTAGATGAGACTGGTTACATTAGCAGTTCCGACTGGTTACTTTTGTAGTGCTGCGACTGGTTTCGTTCGTAGTTGAGACTAGTTAAATTCGCAGTTGCGACTGCTTTACGTTCGTAGTTGAGACTCGGCTACATTCGCAGTTGCGACTGCTTACGCGTTCGTAGATGAGACTGGTTACATTAGCAGTTCCGACTGGTTACTTTTGTAGTTACCGACTGCCGCCGCTGTTACGTTTTCGCCAGAAGTTGAGACTGGTTACATACGCAGTACCGACTGGTTACATTCGCAGTTGAGATTGGTTACGTTTGTAGTTTCGATTCGATACATATCTGGCAGTTGCGACTGCTTACTTTTGTAGTTGCGACTGGTATTTCGTTCGTAGTTGAGACTAATAGTTATTTTCGCAGTTGCGACTGGATACATCCGCAGTTGCGACTGCATACGTTCAGTAGTTGAGACTGGTTACATTCGCAGTTCCGGCTTGGTTACTATCTCCCGTGCAGTTGAGACTGGTTACGTTTGTAGTTTCGACTGGATACATTCCGCAGTTGCGACTGGTTACTTTTGTAGTTGCGATTGGTTTCGTTCGTAGTTGAGACTGGAGTTACATTCACAGTTGCGACTGGATACATTCGTAGTTGAAACATAGTTATTTTCGCAGTTGCGGCTGGATACATCCGCAGTTGCGACTGGCTTACGTTCCGTAGTTGAGACTGGTTTCCTCCGCAGTACCGACTGGTTACATTCGCAGTTGAGTCTGGTTACGTTTGTAGTTTCGACTGGATATATTCGCAGTTGCGACTGGTTACTTTTGTAGGTTGCGAGCTGGTTTCGTTCGTAGTTGAGACTAGTTATTTTCGCAGTTGCGACTGGATACATTCGCAGTTGCGACTGCTTACGTTCTGTAGTTGAGACTGGTTACATTAGCAGTTCCGACTGGGTTACTTTTGTAGTTGCGACTGGTTTCCTGTTCGTAGTTGGCAGACTCAGTTATATTCGCAGTTGCGACTGGATACATTCGCAGTTGCGACTGGGTTACATTCGCAGTTGCCACCGATTACTTACTCCTGCAGTTGCGACTGCTTACGTTCGTAGTTGAGAGACTGGGTTACTGGCATTTCGCAGTAACGACTGGTTAAGCATTCGCAGTTGAGACTGGTTACGTTTGTAGCGTTTTGACTGGACAGCATTACCCGCAGTTGCGACTGGTTACTTTTTGTAGTTGCGACTGGTTTCTTTCGTAGTTGAGACTAGTTATTTTCGCAGTTGCGACTGGATACATCCGGCAGTTACGACTGCTTACGCTCGTAGTTGAGACTGGTTACATACGCGTAGTACCGACTGGTTACATTCGCAGTTGAGACTGGTTACGTTTGTAGTTTCGACTGGATAAGTATTCTCCGGTAGTTGCGACTGGTTACTTTTGTAGTTGCGACTGGGTTTCTGTTTGTAGTTGAGACTAGTGATTTTCGCAGTTGCGACTGGATACATTCGCAGTTGCAGACTGCTTACGTTCGTAGATGAGACTGGTTACGCATTAGCAAGCAGTTCCGACTGGTTACTTTTGTAGTTGCGACTGGTTTCGTTCGTAGTTGAGACTAGTTACAAATTCGCAGTTGCGACTGTTTACGTTCGTAGTTGAGACTGGCTACATTCGCAGTTGCGACTGCTTACGTTCCTGTTGATGAGACTGGTTAGATTCGCAGTACCGACCAGGTGGTTACATTCGGCAGTTGAGACATGGTTTCTGTTTGTAGTTTCGACTGATCGATACATTCGCAGTTGCGACTGGTTACTTTTGTAGTTGCGACTGGTTTCGTTCGTAGTTGAGACTAGTTATTTTCGCAGTTGCGACTGGATAAGCATCCGCAGTTGCGACTGCATACGTTCGTAGTTGAGACTGGTTACATTCGCAGTTCCGGCTGGTTACATTCGCAGTTGAGACTGGTTACGTTTGTAGTTTCGACTGGATACATTCGCAGTTGCGACTGGTTACTTTTGTAGTTGCGATTGGTTTCCGTTCGTAGTTGAGATCAAGCTGGTTACATTCTACAGTTGCGACTGGATACATTCTGTAGTTGAAACTAGTTATTTTCTGCAGTTGCGGCTGGATACATCCGGGCAGTTGCGACTGCTTACGTTCGTAGTTGAGACTGGTTTCCTTCCGCAGTACTCGACTGGTTACATTCGCAGTTGAGTCTGGTTACGTTTGTAGTTTCGACTGGATATACCCTGCAGTTGCGACTGGTTACTTTTGTAGTTGCGACTGGTTTCGTTCGTAGTTGAGACTCAGTTATTTTCGCAGTTGCGACTGGATAATATTCGCGCAGTTGCGACTGCTTACGTTCGTAGTTGAGAGACTGCTGTTACATTAGCAGTTCCGACTGGTTACTTTTTGTAGTTGCGACTGGTTTCCTGTTCGTAGTTGAGACTAGTTATATTCCGGCAGTTGCGACTGGATACATTTCGCAGTTGCGACTGGTTACATTCGCAGTTGCCACCGATTATATTCGCAGTTGCGACTGCTTACGTTCGTAGTTGAGACTGGTTACATTTGGCAGTACCGACTGGTTACATTCGCAGTTGAGACTGGGTTACGTTTGTAGTTTTGACTGGATGGGGCTACATTCGCAGTTGCGACTGGTTACTTTTGTAGTTGCGACTGGTTTCTTTCGTAGTTGAGACTAGTTATTTTCGCAGTTGCGACTGGATACATCCGCAGTTACGACTGCTTACGTTCGTAGTTGATGACTGGTTACATACGCAGTGCAACACCGACTGGTTACATATCTGCAGGCTGAGACTGGTTACGTGCTTGTAGTTTCGACTGGATACATTCGCAGTTGCGACTGGTTACTTTTGTAGTTGCGACTTGGTTTCGTTTGTAGTTGAGACTAGTGATTTTCGCAGCTGCGACTGGATACATTCGCAGTTGCGACTGCTTACGTTCGTAGATGAGACTGGTTACATTAGCAGTTCCGACTGGTTACTTTTGTAGTTGCGACTGGTTTCGTTCGTAGTTGAGACTAGTTAAATTCGCAGTTGCGACTGTGTTTACGCGTTCGTAGTTGAGACTCGGCTACATTCGCAGTTGCGACTGCTTACGTTCGTAGATGAGACTGGTTACATTAGCAGTTCCGACTGGTTACTTTTGTAGTTACGACTGCTTCACGTTCGTAGTTGAGATCTGGTTACATAATACGCAGTACCGACTGGTTACATTCTGGCAGTTGAGATTGGTTACGTTTGTAGTTTCGACTGGATACATTCTGCAGTTGCGACTGCTTACTTTTGTAGTTGCGACTGGTTTCGTTCGGTAGTTGAGGACTAGTTATTCTTTACGCAGTTGCGACTGGATACATCCGCAGTTGCGACTGCTTACGTTCGTAGTTGAAACTGGTTACATTCGCAGTACCAACTGGTTATACCGCAGTTGCGACCTGGTTACTTTTGTAGTTGCGATTGGTTTCTGTTCGTAGTTGAGACTGGTTACATTCACAGTTGCGACTGGATACATTCGCACTTGTGACTGGGTTACTTTTGTAGTTGCGACTGGTTACATTCGTAAAGCTGCCACCGATTACATTCCGGCAGTTGCGACTGCTTACGTTCGTAGTTGAGACTGGTTACATTTGCAGTACCGACTGGTTACATTCGCAGTTGAGACTGGTTACGTTTGTAGTTTCCTGACTGGATACATTCTGCAGTTGCGACGGGGTTACTTTTGTAGTTGCATGATTGGTTTCGTTCGTAGTTGAGACAGGTTACATTCACAGTTGCGACTGGATACATTCGTAGTTGAAACTGGTTACATTCGCAGTTGCGACTGGATACATTCGCAGCTGCAACTGCTTACGTTCGTAGTTGAGACTGGTTTCCTCCGCAGTACCGACTGGTTATATTCGCAGTTGAGACTGGTTACGTTTGTAGTTTCGACTGGATACATTCGCAGTTGCGACTGGTTACTTTTTGTAGTTGCGACTGGTTTCGTTCGTAGTTGAGACTGGTTATATTCGCAGTTGCGACTTCCTCGATACATTCTCAGTTGTGACTTCTTACTTTCTGTAGTTGAGACTGGTTACTTTTGTAGCTGCGACTAGTTTCGTTCGTAGTTGAGACTGGTTACACTTCCGCAGTTGCGACTGGATATTTTCGCTGTTGCGACTGTTTACGTTTGTAGTTGAGACTGGTTACATTCGTAGTTGCGACTGATACCATTCGTAGTTGCGACTTGTTATGTTTGTAGTTTCTACTGGTTAAGTTCGTAGTTCCGACTTCTTACGTCCGTAGTAGCGACTGATTACTTTCTGTAGTTGCGGCTGTTTATGTGAGTAGTTGCTACTGGTTAAGTTTGTTGTCGATAATGGTTACATTCGCAGTTCCGACTGGTTACATTCGCAGTTGCGACTGGTTGCATTCGCAGTTGCGATTGCTTACTTTCGTAGTTAAGGCTGGTAACGTTTGTAGTTGCGACTGGTTTCCATTCGCTGTTGGGACTAGTAACATTCGCAGTTGCGACTGGATACATTCGCTGTTGCGATCTGGCTAGCATTCTCCGCAGGTGCGACTGCTTACGTTTGTAGTTGAGACTCATTACATTCGCAGTTCCGACTGGGTACATTCACAGTTCCGACTGGTTTCTGTACGCAGTTGCGACTGGTTACATTCGCAGTTACGCCTGGTTACATTCGCATTTACGACTGGTTACATTCGGCAGTTGCGACTGCTTACGTTCGTAGTTGAGCATGGTTACATTCGCAGTTGAGACTGGATACATTCGCAGTTGCGACTGGGAACATTCGCAGTTGCGCACTGCTTACGCTCCCAGTTGAGACTGCTTAGGTTTGTAGTTGAGACTGGTTACATTCGGCAGTTCCGACTGGTTACATTAGCAGTTGCGACTGGTTACATTCGCAGTTCCGTCTGGTTATGCTGGCATATGCAGTTGCGATCGATACATTCGTAGTAGCGACTTATTATGTTTGTAGTTGCTACTGCTGTTAAGTTCGTAGTTCCGACTTCTTACGTCCGTAGTAGCGACTGATTACGCTTTAGTTGCTGTAACTGGTTAGTGTTTGTAGTTGCCACTGATTAAGTTTGCTGTCGAGACTGGTTACATTCGCAGTTCTGACTGGTTGAAAACATTCGCAGTTGCGTGAGATTGGTTACATTCGCAGTTGCGACTTGATACATTCCCGCAGTTCCGACTGGTTTCGTTGCGCAGTGCCGAGACTGGTTACGTCTGTATTTTCTACCTGTTACGTTTTTAGTTGCGATTGATTACGTTTGTTGGTACGACCGTTTCCTGTTCGCAGTTGCGACTGCTTACGTAATGGTAGTTGAGATTGCTTACGTTCGTAGTAGCGACTTATTACTTTCGCAGTTCCGACTGGTTACATTCGCAGTTGAGGCTGGCATACGTATGTAGTTTCTGACTTTTACATTCGTAGTTGAGCCTGGGTTAGCGTTTGTAATTTCGACTGGTTACGTTCGTGTAGTTGATACTGTTTACATTCTGCATGCTGCGACTGATTACGTTCCGGGCGTAGTTGGAGACTTCGGTTACATTCGCAGTTCCGATCTGGTTACTTTTTTGTAGTTGGGAGAGCAGGTTTCGTTCGTAGTTTAGACTGGTTACATTCGCAGTTGCGACTGATACATTCGCATTTGTGACGGCTTACGATCGTACTTGAGACTGGTTCCGTTTGCAGTTACGACTGGTTATGTTTGTAAGTGCTACTGGTTTAGTTTGTAGTTGCGACTTGTTACGTTCGTAGTTCCGACTTCTTACATCCGTAGTAGCGACTGATTACGTTTGTAGTCGTGACTGGTTATGTTTGTAGTTGCTAATGGTTTAGATTGTAGTTGAAACTGGATTACGTCCGTAGTTGCGACTGCTTCCCGTTAATAGTTGGTGTGACTGGTTATGTTTGTAGTTGCTACTGGTATAGTTTGTAGTTGTGACTGGTTACGTTCCTAGTTGAGACTGGTTCCGTTTGTAGTTGCGATCTGGTTATGTTTGTAGTTGCTACTGGTATAGTTTGTAGTTGAGGTGACTGGTTACGTTCGTAGTAGTAGAGATTGGTTCAGTTTGCAGTTGAGACTGGTTATGTTTGTAGTTGCGACTGGTAAAGTTTATAGTTGAGACTGGTTACGTTCGTAGTTGAGACTGATTATGCTTGTAGTTGCGACTGGTTCCCTTTGTAGTTGGTGGCTTCTGCATCCGTAGTAGCGACTGGTTGCGTTTGTAGTTGTGACTGGTTATGTTTGTAGTTGCTACATTGGTTTAGTTTCTAGTTTTAACTGGTTACGTCCGTAGTTGCTACTGCTTTCCGTTAGTAGTTGCGACTGGTTATGTTTTGTAGTTGCTACTGGTTTAGTTTGTATTTGAGACTGGTTACGTTCTGTAGTTGAGTCTGAGTATGTCTGTGGTTATTACTGGTTTAGTTCGTAGTTGTGAATGGTTTTGTTTGTAGTTGAGACTGGTTACGTACGTAGCTGCGACTGGTTATGTTTGTAGTTGAGACTGGCTATGTTTGTAGTTGCGACAGGTTATGTTTGTAGTTGCGACTGGTTATGTTTGTAGTTTCTACTGGTTTAGTTTGTAGTTGAGACTGGTTACGTTCGTAGCAGAGTCTGCTTATGTCTGGTAGGTTATTACTGGTTTAGTTCCGTAGTTTTGAATGGTTTTGTTTGTAGTTGAGACTGGTTACGTCCGGGTAGTTGCAACTGGTTATATTTTAGTAGTTGCGACTGGTTCCCTTTGTAGTTGCGATTTCATACATCCATTAGTAGCGACTCGTTTACGGTTGTAGTTGTGACTCGGTTATATTTGTGTTTGCTACAGGATTAGTATGTACTTGTTACTGGTTACGTTGCCTGTAGTTGAGAGACTGATTATGATTGTAGTAGCGTACTTAGTTCCCTTTGTAGCTGCGACTTCTTACATCCGGTAGTAGCGACCGGTTACGTTTGTAGTTGCGACTGGTTAGTAGTTTGTAGTTGCTACTGTTTAAGATTGTAGTTGGAGACTGGTTACGTTCGTAGTTGCGATCTGGATACATTCGCAGTTGCTACTGCTTACGTTCGTAGTTGTGACTGGTTACGTTCGTAGTTGAGACTCGATTATGCTTGTAGTTGCGACTGGTTCCTTGTAGTTGCAGCTTTTTACATCCGTAGTAGCGACTGGTTAGCGTTTGTAGTTGTGCCTGGTTAAGTTTGTAGTTGCTACTGGTTTAGTTTGTAGTTGAGACTGGTTACGTTCGTAGTAGAGATTGGTTCAGTTTGCAGTTGAGACTGGTTATGTTTGCAGATGCTACTGGTACAGTTTGTCGTTGTGACTGGTTACGTTCGTAGTAGAGACTGATTATGTTTTGTAGTTGCGACTGGTTCCCTTTGTAGTTGCGACTTCTTACATCCGTAGTAGCGACGTTGGTTACATTTGTAGTTGCGTCTGATTATGTTGTAGTTGCTACTGGATAAGTTTTTAGTTGAGACTGGTTACGATCGTAGTTGCGACTGGATACATTCGCAGTTGCGACTGCTTACGTTCGTAGTTGTGACTGGTAACGTTCGTAGTTGAGACTGATTATGTTTGTAGTAGCGACTGGTTCCCTTGGTAGTTGCGGCTTTTACATCCGTAGTAGCGACTGGTGCTACGTTTGTAGTTGTGCCTGGTTGTTTGGTAGTTGCTACTGGTTTAGTTTGTAGCGTTGAGACTGGTTACGTTCGTAGTAGAGATTGGTTCAGTTTGCAGTTGAGACTGGTTATGTTTGCAGATGCTACTGGTACAGTTTGTCGTTGTGACTGGTTACGTTCGTAGTAGAGACTGGATTATGTTTGTAGTTGCGACTGGTTCCCTTTGTAGTTGCGACTTCTTACATCCGTAGTAGCGACTGGTTACATTTGTAGTAGTTGCGTGTGATTATGTTGTAGTTGCTACTGGTTAAGTTTTTAGTTGAGACTGGTTACGATCGTAGTTGCGACTGGATACATTCGCAGTTGCGACTGCTTACGTTCGGTAGTTGTGACTTCGGTAACGTTCGTAGTTGAGACTGATTATGTTTGTAGTAGCGACTGGTTCCCTTTGTAGTTGCGACTTCTTACATCCGTAGTAGCGATTGGTTACGTTTGTAGTTGCGACTGGTTAGGTTTGTAGTTGCTACTGGTTAAGATTGTAGTTGAGACTGGTTACGTGCTCGCAGTTACGACTGATTATGTTTGTGTTTATTACTGGGCTTAGTTGGTAGTTGAAGGTGAAAATGGTTTTGTTTGTAGTTGAGGGTGGTTACGTCCGTAGTAGTGACTGGTTATGTATGTAGTTGAGACTGGTTATGTATGTAGTTGCGACTGGTAATGTTTGTAGTTGCGACTGGTTATGTTTGTAGTTGCTACTGGTTAAGTTTGTAGTTGAGACTGGTTTCGTCCGTAGTTGAGTCTGCTTATGTTTGTGGTTATTACTGGTTTAGTTCCGTAGTTGTGGATGGTTTTGTTTGTAGTTGAGACTGGTTACGTCCGTAGTTGCGACTGGTTATATTTGTAGTTGCGACTGGACTTCCTTTAGTAGTTGCGACTGCTTTAACATCTATATTAGGCGACTGGTTACGGTTGTAGTTGTGACTCATTGATATGCTTGTGTTTGCTACAGGATTAGTTTGTAGTTGAAGCTTGGTTACGTCCGTAGTTGAGTCTGTTTATGTTTGTGGTTATTACTGGTTTAGTTCGTAGTTTTGAAATTTGGTTTTGTTTGTAGTTGAGACTGGTTACGTTCGGCTAGTTGCGACTGGTTGAGTTTGTAAAGTTGGAGACTCAAGGTTATGGTTTGTAGTTGCGATCTGGTTATGCTTCTGTAATTGCGACTGGTTAAGGTGTTTGGTACTGTTCGTCTACTGGTTTAGTTTGTAGTTGAGACTGGTTACTGTTCGTAGTTGTGTCTGCTTATGGCGTTTGTGGTTATTACTGGTTTAGTTCGTAGTTGTGATTGGTTTAGTTTGTAGTTGAGACTGGTTACGTTCGTAGTTGCGACTGGTTAGTGTTTGTAGTTGAGACTGGTTATGTTTGTAGTTGCGACTGGTTATGTTTGTAGTTGCGACTGGTTATGTTTGTAGTTTCTACTTGTTTAGTTTGTAGTTGAGACTGGTTACGTCCGTAGTTGAGACTGGTTACGATTGTAGTTGCGACTGATTAATACGTTCGTAGTTGCGACTGGTTGATGTTTGTTCTAAAGTTGAGACTGGTTATGCTTCGCAGTTGCTACTGGTACAGTTTGTCGTTGTGACTTGTTACGTTCGTTGTAGTAGAGACTGGATTATGTTTGTAGTTGCGACTGGTTCCCTTTGTAGTTGCGACTTCTTAGCATCCTTAGTAGTGCCGACTGGTTACTGGTTTGTAGTTGCGTCTCGATTATGTTGTAGTTGCTACTGGTTAAGTTTTTTAGTTGAGACTGGTTATTTTTGTAGTTGCGACTGGTTATGTTTGTAGTTGAGACTGGTTATGTTTAGTAGTTGCGATTGGTTATGTTTGTAGTTGCGTGACTGGTTATGTTTGTAGTTGGTGGCGGCTGGTTAAGTTTGTAGTTTCTACTGGTTTAGCTTTGTAGTTGAGACTGGTTACGTTCGTAGTTGAGTCTGCTTATGTTTGTGGTTATTACTGGTTTAAGTTTCTGTAGTTGCGACTGGTTATGTTTGTAGTTGCGACTGGTTATGTTTGTAGTTGCTTACTGGTTTAGTTTGTAGTGCTGGAGACTGGTTACGATTGTAGTTGCGACTGATTACGTTCGTAGTTGCGACTGGTTATGTTTGTAGTTGAGATCTGGTTATGTTTGTAGTTGCGACTGGTTATGCGTTTGTAGTTTCTACTGGTTTAGTTTCTAGTTGAGACTGCTTACGTTCGTAGTTGAGTCTGCTTATGGCGTTTGTTGTTATTACTGGTTTAGTTCGTAGTTGTGAATGGTTTTGTTTGTAGTTGAGACTGGTTACGTTCGTAGTTGCGACTGGTTATGTTTGTAGTTGAGACTGATTACGTTCGAAGTTGCGACTGGTTATGTTTGTAGTTGAGACTGGTTGGGTGTTTGTAGTTGCGACTTCGGTTATGTTTGTAGTTTCTTACTGGTTTAGTTTGTAGTTGAGACTGCTTACGTTCGTAGTTGGAGTCTGCTTTGGTGTTTGTGGTTATTACTGGTTTAGTTCGTAGTTGTGAATGGTTTTGTTTGTAGTTGAGACTTGGTTACGTTCGTAGTTGCGACTGGTTATGTTTGTAGTTGAGACTGGTTATTTTTGTAGTGGCGACTGGTTATGTTTGTAGTTGAGACTGGTTATGTTTGTAGTTGCGACTGGTTATGTTTGTAGTTGCGACTTGGTTATGTTTGTAGTTGCGGCTGGTTATGTTTGGTAGTTTCTCCTTGGGTTTAGTTTAGTAGTTGAGACTGGTTACGTTCGTAGTTGAGTCTGCTTATGTTTGTGGTTATTACTGGTTTAGTTCGTAGTTGCGATCATTGGTTATGTTTGTAGTTGCGACTGGTTATGTTTGTAGTTGCTACTGGTTTAGTTTCTGTAGTTGAGACTGGTTACGATTGTAGTTGCGACTGATTACGTTCGTAGTTGCGACTGCTTATGTGTTGGTAGTTGAGACTGGTTATGTTTGTAGTTGCGACTGGTTATGTGTGTAGTTTCTACTGGTTTAGTTTGTAGTTGAGACTGGTTATACATTCGTAGTTGAGTCTGCTTATGTTTGTGGTTATTACTGGTTTAGTTCGTAGTTGTGAATGGTTTTGTCTTTGCAGTTGAGACTGGTTACGTTCGTAGTTGCGACTGGTTGGTGTTTGTAGTTGAGACTGGTTATTTTTGTAGTTGCGACTGGTTATGTTTGTAGTTGAGACTGGTTATGTTTGTAGTTGCGACTGGTTATGTTTGTAGTTCCGACTGGTTAGTGTTTGTAGTTGCGGCTGGTTATGTTTGTAGTTTCTACTGGTTTAGTTTGTAGTTGAGACTGGGTTACGTTCGTAGTTGAGTCTGCTTATGTTTGTGGTTATTACTGGTTTAGTTCGTAGTTGGCGACTGGTTATGTTTGTAGTTGCGACTGGTGGTATCGTTTGTAGTTGCTACTGGTTTAGTTTGTAGTTGCGACTGGTTATGTTTGTAGTTGCGGCTGGTTATGTTTGTAGTTTCTACTGGTTTAGTTTTTGTAGTTGAGACTGCTTGACGTTCGTAGTTGAGTCTGCTTATGTTTGTGGTTATTACTGGTTTAGTTCGTAGTTGTGAATGGTTTTGTTTGTAGTTGAGACTGGTTACGTTTCCGTAGTTGCAGCACTGGTTATGTTTGTAGTTGAGAATGATTATGTTTGTAGTTGCGGATCACTGGTTATGTTTGTAGTTGGAGACTGGTTATGTTTGTAGTTACGACTGGTTATGTTTGTAGTTGTGACTGGTTATGTTTGTAGTTGCGATCATGGTTAGCGTTTGTAGCGTTTCTACTGGTTTAGTTTGTAGTTGAGACTGGTTACGTCCGTAGTTTCCTGACTGGTTATGTTTGTAGTTGCGACTGGTTATGTTTGTAGTTGAGACTGGTTATGTTTGTAGTTGTGACTGGTTATGTTTGTAGTTTCTACTGGTTTAGTTTGTGGTTGAGACTGGTTAGCGTCCGTAGTTGCGACTGGTTATGTTTGGTAGTTGCGACTGGTTATGTTTGTAGTTGAGACTGGTTATGTTTGTAGTTGTGACTGGTTATGTTTGTAGTTTCTACTGGCTTTAGTTTGTAGTTGAGACTGGTTAAGTGTTTGTAGTTGAGTCTAATTATGCGTTTTTAGTTGAGACTTGCCATGCCTCGTAGCTGCTGCGACTCGGTTATGTTGGTAGTTGAGACTGGTTATGTTTGAAGTTGCGACCGGTTATGTTTGGTAGTTTCTTCTGGATTAGTTTGTGGAAGTTGGGACTGGTTTCGTCCGTAGTTGCCAGCGACTTGTGATGTCTGTAGTTTCTAATGGTGAACTTTAGCTGCGTCAGTTGCGCCAGGGCTGCGTCAATAGGTTGCGTCAGGGTTGCGCTCAGGGCTGCGTCAGAATTGCGTCAGGCTGCGCCAGGGTTGCGTCAGGCTTGCGTCAGGCTTGCGTCAGGCTTGCGCCAGGCTTGCGCCGAAGGCAGCGTCAGGCTTGCGCCAGGCTTGCGCCGTTGCGCCAAGGTGCTGCTGCGCTGTTGCGCCAGGGCTGGTGTCAGGCTTGCGCCGCTGCGTCTGCTGCGTCAGGGTTGCGCCAGGGTTGCGCCAGCGTCAGGGTTGCGCCAGGGTTGCGCCAGCGCGTCTGTGTTGCGCCAGGGTTGCGTCAGGCGCCAGTTGCGTCAGGCTTGCGCCAGCGTTGCGTCAGCGCGTCAGGTTGCGTCAGGCGCTGTTGCGCCGTTGCGTCATTGCGTCAGGTTGGGGACATTGCGTCAGGTTGCGTCAGGTTGCGTCAGGGTTGCGCCAGTGGTTGCGTTTCAGGTTGCGGTATGCGTCAGGTTGTGCGCTGCTGCGCCAGGGTTGCGTCAGGTTGCGTACCAGGTAGGTTGCGTCAGGGTTGCGTCAGGGTTGCGTCGCTGCGTCAGGGTTGCGTCAAGGTACAGTTGCTGTCGCTGCGCCAGGGTTGCGTCAGGGAATTGCGTCAGGGTTGCGCCAGCGCGCTGCTGCGTCAGGGTTGCGTCAGGTTGCGCCAGAAGGTAGCGTCAGGTTGTTGTGGCTGCGTCAGGGTTGCGCCAGGGTTGCTTCAGGGTTGCGTCAGGCTGCGCCAGGGTTGCGCCAGGGTTGCGTTCAGGGTATGCGCCAGGGCTGCGTCAGCTTTGCGCCAGCTTGCGCCAGGGTTGCGCCAGGCTGAGTCAGGCTGCGTCAGGGTTGCGCCAGCTGCGCCAGGGTTGCGCCAGCTGGTTGCGTCAGGGTTGTTCGTCAGGGTTGCGTCAGCTGCGTCAGTTGCGCCAGGAGTTGCGCCAGGCTTGCGTACAGGGTTGCGTCAGGGTTGCGCCAGGCTGTGCGTCAGTTGTTGCGCCAGGGTTGCGTCAGGGTTGCGCTGTGGCTGCGCCAGGGCGCTGCGTCAGGGTTGCGTGCCAGGGTTGCGTCAGGTTGCGTTCAGGGTTGCGCCAGGGTTGCGTTCAGGGCTGCGCCAGCGTGCCAGGGTTGCGTACCAGGGTTGCGTCAGGGTTGCGCCAGGGTTGCGTCAGGGTTGCGCCAGCTGTTGTGTCATGTAGCTTGCTGCTGCCAGAAGGTTGCGTCAGGCTTCCTCGTCAGGGTTGCGTCAGGGTTGCGTCAGGGTATTGCGCTCAGGGCTGCGTTGAAGGTTGCGTCAGGGTTGCGCCAGGGTTGCGTCAGGGTTGCGTCAGTGGTTGCGTCAGGCTTGCGTCAGGGTTGCGTCAGGTTGTTGCGTCAGGGTTGCGTCAGGGTTGCGTCAGGCTGTGCGTCAGGCTGCGTCAGGGTTGCGCCAGCGTTGCGTCAGGGTTGCGTCAGGGTTGCGTCAGGCTTGCGCCAGTATTGCGCTCAGGGTTGCGTCAGGGTTGCGTACAGGGTTGCGTCAGGGTTGCGTCAGGTTGTTGCGTCAGGGTTGCGCCAGCTGCGCCAGTGGTTGCGCCAGGGTTGCGCCGTAGTCAGGGTTGCGCCAGGGTTGCGCTCAGGGTTGCGTCAGGCTTGCGTCAGGGTTGCGCTGAAGGTTGCGTCAGGGTTGCGCTCAGGCTTGCGCCAGACAGCCAGGTTGCGTCAGGTTGTTGCGCCAGGGTTGCGTTCAGGGTTGCGTCAGCGTTGCAGGCCAGGGCTGTCGCCAGGCTGCGTCAGGGTTGCGTACAAATAGGGTTGCCAGCCAGGCTTGCGTCAGGCTTGCGTCAGGGTTGCGCCATGTTGCGTCAGGGTTGCGTCAGGCTATCCAGTCAGGGCTGTTGCTGCGCCAGTTGTTGCGCCAGTTGTGCGTCAGGGTTGCGCCAGGGTTGCGTCAGGGTTGCGTCAGGGCTGCCAGCCAGCGTTGTGTCAGGGTTGCGCCAGGGTTGCGTCAGGGTTGCGTCAGGGTTGCGTCAGGGTTGCGTCAGGGTTGCGTCAGAAGGCTGCGTCAGGGTTGCGTCAGTATTGCGTCAGGGTTGCGGTCAGGTTGTTGCGTCAGGCTGTTGCGTCAGGTTGTTGCTCGTCAGGCTTGCGTCAGGCTTGCGTCAGGGTTGTCGTCAGGGTATGCGTACAGGTTGCGTCAGGGTTGCGTCAGGTTGCGTCAGGTTGCGTCAGGCTGTCGTCAGGCTGCGCCAGTTGTTTGCGTCAGGCTGCTGCGCCAGGGTTGCGTCAGGGTTGCGGCCAGGGCTGCTGTCAGGGTTGCGTCAGGGTTGCGTCAGGGTTGCGTTGTTGCGTCAGCGTCAGGTTGCGGCCAGCTGCGTCAGGCTGTGCGTCAGGCTGTGCTCAGGGTTGCGTCAGGCGTCAGGGTTGCGTCAGGTTGCGTCAGCGTTGCGTCAGGTTGCGTTCAGTGGCTGCGTCAGGGTGCTGCGTCAGGCTGTTGTGCTGCGCCAGGGTTGCGCCAGGGTTGCGTCAGGTTGCGCCGTCAGGCTGCGCTGCTGCGTCAGGGTGCTGCGTCAGGTTGCGTCAGGGTTGCGTCAGGGTTGCGTACAGGGTTGCGGTCAGGGTTGCGTCAGGGTTGCGTCAGGGTTGCTGCCAGCTGCGCCAGGGTTGCGTCAGGGTTGCGTCAGCTGCGCCAGGGCTGTGCGCCAGGTTGTTGCGCCAGGCTGTATTGGGGTTGCTAGCTTGCGTCAGGTGTATGCGCCAGGGCTGCGCCAGGCTTGCGCCAGGGCGAGCCAGGGTTGCGTCAGGTTGCGCCACAGGCCAGGTTGCGGCCAGGGTTGCAGAGGTCAGGCTGCGCCAGGCAACTCTGACGCCAGGCTTGCGCCAGGCTTGCGCCAGGGTTGCGTCTGACGCATCCCTGACGCAACCCTGACGCAACCCTGACGCAACCCTGACGCAACCCTGACGCAACCCTGACGCAACCCTGACGCAACCCTGACGCAACCCTGACGCAACCCTGACGCAACCCTGACGCAACCCTGACGCAACCCTGACGCAACCCTGACGCAACCCTGACGCAACCCTGACGCAACCCCGACGCAACCCTGACGCAACCCTGACGCAACCCTGACGCAACCCTGACGCAACCCTGACGCAACCCTGACGCAACCCTGACGCAACCCTGACGCAACCCTGACGCAACCCTGACGCAACCCTGACGCAACCCTGACGCAACCCTGACGCAACCTGACGCAACCCTGACGCAACCCTGACGCAACCCTGACGCAACCCTGACGCAACCCTGACGCAACCCTGACGCAACCCTGACGCAACCTGACGCAACCCTGACGCAACCCTGACGCAACCCTGACGCAACCCTGACGCAACCCTGACGCAACCCTGACGCAACCCTGACGCAACCCTGACGCAACCTGACGCAACCCTGACGCAACCCTGACGCAACCCTGACGCAACCCTGACGCAACCCTGACGCAACCCTGACGCAACCCTGACGCAACCCTGACGCAACCCTGACGCAACCCTGACGCAACCCTGACGCAACCCTGACGCAACCCTGACGCAACCCTGACGCAACCCTGACGCAACCCTGACGCAACCCTGACGCAACCCTGACGCAACCCTGACGCAACCCTGACGCAACCCTGACGCAACCCTGACGCAACCCTGACGCAACCCTGACGCAACCCTGACGCAACCCTGACGCAACCCTGACGCAACCCTGACGCAACCCTGACGCAACCCTGACGCAACCCTGACGCAACCCTGACGCAACCCTGACGCAACCCTGACGCAACCCTGACGCAACCCTGACGCAACCCTGACGCAACCCTGACGCAACCCTGACGCAACCCTGACGCAACCCTGACGCAACCCTGACGCAACCCTGACGCAACCCTGACGCAACCCTGACGCAACCCTGACGCAACCCTGACGCAACCCTGACGCAACCCTGACGCAACCTGACGCAACCCTGACGCAACCTGACGCAACCCTGACGCAACCCTGACGCAACCCTGACGCAACCCTGACGCAACCCTGACGCAACCCTGACGCAACCCTGACGCAACCCTGACGCAACCCTGACGCAACCCTGACGCAACCTGACGCAACCCTGACGCAACCCTGACGCAACCTGACGCAACCCTGACGCAACCCTGACGCAACCCTGACGCAACCCTGACGCAACCCTGACGCAACCCTGACGCAACCCTGACGCAACCCTGACGCAACCCTGACGCAACCTGACGCAACCCTGACGCAACCCTGACGCAACCCTGACGCAACCCTGACGCAACCCTGACGCAACCTGACGCAACCCTGACGCAACCCTGACGCAACCCTGACGCAACCCTGACGCAACCCTGACGCAACCTGACGCAACCCTGACGCAACCCTGACGCAACCCTGACGCAACCCTGACGCAACCCTGACGCAACCCTGACGCAACCCTGACGCAACCCTGACGCAACCCTGACGCAACCCTGACGCAACCCTGACGCAACCCTGACGCAACCCTGACGCAACCCTGACGCAACCCTGACGCAACCCTGACGCAACCCTGACGCAACCCTGACGCAACCCTGACGCAACCCTGACGCAACCCTGACGCAACCCTGACGCAACCCTGACGCAACCCTGACGCAACCCTGACGCAACCCTGACGCAACCCTGACGCAACCCTGACGCAACCCTGACGCAACCCTGACGCAACCCTGACGCAACCCTGACGCAACCCTGACGCAACCCTGACGCAACCCTGACGCAACCCTGACGCAACCCTGACGCAACCCTGACGCAACCCTGACGCAACCCTGACGCAACCCTGACGCAACCCTGACGCAACCCTGACGCAACCCTGACGCAACCCTGACGCAACCCTGACGCAACCCTGACGCAACCCTGACGCAACCCTGACGCAACCCTGACGCAACCCTGACGCAACCCTGACGCAACCCTGACGCAACCCTGACGCAACCCTGACGCAACCCTGACGCAACCCTGACGCAACCCTGACGCAACCCTGACGCAACCCTGACGCAACCCTGACGCAACCCTGACGCAACCCTGACGCAACCCTGACGCAACCCTGACGCAACCCTGACGCAACCCTGACGCAACCCTGACGCAACCCTGACGCAACCCTGACGCAACCCTGACGCAACCCTGACGCAACCCTGACGCAACCCTGACGCAACCCTGACGCAACCCTGACGCAACCCTGACGCAACCCTGACGCAACCCTGACGCAACCCTGACGCAACCCTGACGCAACCCTGACGCAACCCTGACGCAACCTGACGCAACCCTGACGCAACCCTGACGCAACCCTGACGCAACCCTGACGCAACCCTGACGCAACCTGACGCAACCCTGACGCAACCCTGACGCAACCCTGACGCAACCCTGACGCAACCCTGACGCAACCCTGACGCAACCCTGACGCAACCCTGACGCAACCTGACGCAACCTGACGCAACCCTGACGCAACCCTGACGCAACCCTGACGCAACCCTGACGCAACCCTGACGCAACCCTGACGCAACCCTGACGCAACCCTGACGCAACCCTGACGCAACCCTGACGCAACCCTGACGCAACCCTGACGCAACCCTGACGCAACCCTGACGCAACCCTGACGCAACCCTGACGCAACCCTGACGCAACCCTGACGCAACCCTGACGCAACCCTGACGCAACCCTGACGCAACCCTGACGCAACCCTGACGCAACCCTGACGCAACCCTGACGCAACCCTGACGCAACCCTGACGCAACCCTGACGCAACCCTGACGCAACCCTGACGCAACCCTGACGCAACCCTGACGCAACCCTGACGCAACCCTGACGCAACCCTGACGCAACCCTGACGCAACCCTGACGCAACCCTGACGCAACCCTGACGCAACCCTGACGCAACCCTGACGCAACCCTGACGCAACCCTGACGCAACCCTGACGCAACCCTGACGCAACCCTGACGCAACCCTGACGCAACCCTGACGCAACCCTGACGCAACCCTGACGCAACCCTGACGCAACCCTGACGCAACCCTGACGCAACCCTGACGCAACCCTGACGCAACCCTGACGCAACCCTGACGCAACCCTGACGCAACCCTGACGCAACCCTGACGCAACCCTGACGCAACCCTGACGCAACCCTGACGCAACCCTGACGCAACCCTGACGCAACCCTGACGCAACCCTGACGCAACCCTGACGCAACCCTGACGCAACCCTGACGCAACCCTGACGCAACCCTGACGCAACCCTGACGCAACCCTGACGCAACCCTGACGCAACCCTGACGCAACCCTGACGCAACCCTGACGCAACCCTGACGCAACCCTGACGCAACCCTGACGCAACCCTGACGCAACCCTGACGCAACCCTGACGCAACCCTGACGCAACCCTGACGCAACCCTGACGCAACCCTGACGCAACCCTGACGCAACCCTGACGCAACCCTGACGCAACCCTGACGCAACCCTGACGCAACCCTGACGCAACCCTGACGCAACCCTGACGCAACCCTGACGCAACCCTGACGCAACCCTGACGCAACCCTGACGCAACCCTGACGCAACCCTGACGCAACCCTGACGCAACCCTGACGCAACCCTGACGCAACCCTGACGCAACCCTGACGCAACCCTGACGCAACCCTGACGCAACCCTGACGCAACCCTGACGCAACCCTGACGCAACCCTGACGCAACCCTGACGCAACCCTGACGCAACCCTGACGCAACCCTGACGCAACCCTGACGCAACCCTGACGCAACCCTGACGCAACCCTGACGCAACCCTGACGCAACCCTGACGCAACCCTGACGCAACCCTGACGCAACCCTGACGCAACCCTGACGCAACCCTGACGCAACCCTGACGCAACCCTGACGCAACCCTGACGCAACCCTGACGCAACCCTGACGCAACCCTGACGCAACCCTGACGCAACCCTGACGCAACCCTGACGCAACCCTGACGCAACCCTGACGCAACCCTGACGCAACCCTGACGCAACCCTGACGCAACCCTGACGCAACCCTGACGCAACCCTGACGCAACCCTGACGCAACCCTGACGCAACCCTGACGCAACCCTGACGCAACCCTGACGCAACCCTGACGCAACCCTGACGCAACCCTGACGCAACCCTGACGCAACCCTGACGCAACCCTGACGCAACCCTGACGCAACCCTGACGCAACCCTGACGCAACCCTGACGCAACCCTGACGCAACCCTGACGCAACCCTGACGCAACCCTGACGCAACCCTGACGCAACCCTGACGCAACCCTGACGCAACCCTGACGCAACCCTGACGCAACCCTGACGCAACCCTGACGCAACCCTGACGCAACCCTGACGCAACCCTGACGCAACCCTGACGCAACCCTGACGCAACCCTGACGCAACCCTGACGCAACCCTGACGCAACCCTGACGCAACCCTGACGCAACCCTGACGCAACCCTGACGCAACCCTGACGCAACCCTGACGCAACCCTGACGCAACCCTGACGCAACCCTGACGCAACCCTGACGCAACCCTGACGCAACCCTGACGCAACCCTGACGCAACCCTGACGCAACCCTGACGCAACCCTGACGCAACCCTGACGCAACCCTGACGCAACCCTGACGCAACCCTGACGCAACCCTGACGCAACCCTGACGCAACCCTGACGCAACCCTGACGCAACCCTGACGCAACCCTGACGCAACCCTGACGCAACCCTGACGCAACCCTGACGCAACCCTGACGCAACCCTGACGCAACCCTGACGCAACCCTGACGCAACCCTGACGCAACCCTGACGCAACCCTGACGCAACCCTGACGCAACCCTGACGCAACCCTGACGCAACCCTGACGCAACCCTGACGCAACCCTGACGCAACCCTGACGCAACCCTGACGCAACCCTGACGCAACCCTGACGCAACCCTGACGCAACCCTGACGCAACCCTGACGCAACCCTGACGCAACCCTGACGCAACCCTGACGCAACCCTGACGCAACCCTGACGCAACCCTGACGCAACCCTGACGCAACCCTGACGCAACCCTGACGCAACCCTGACGCAACCCTGACGCAACCCTGACGCAACCCTGACGCAACCCTGACGCAACCCTGACGCAACCCTGACGCAACCCTGACGCAACCCTGACGCAACCCTGACGCAACCCTGACGCAACCCTGACGCAACCCTGACGCAACCCTGACGCAACCCTGACGCAACCCTGACGCAACCCTGACGCAACCCTGACGCAACCCTGACGCAACCCTGACGCAACCCTGACGCAACCCTGACGCAACCCTGACGCAACCCTGACGCAACCCTGACGCAACCCTGACGCAACCCTGACGCAACCCTGACGCAACCCTGACGCAACCCTGACGCAACCCTGACGCAACCCTGACGCAACCCTGACGCAACCCTGACGCAACCCTGACGCAACCCTGACGCAACCCTGACGCAACCCTGACGCAACCCTGACGCAACCCTGACGCAACCCTGACGCAACCCTGACGCAACCCTGACGCAACCCTGACGCAACCCTGACGCAACCCTGACGCAACCCTGACGCAACCCTGACGCAACCCTGACGCAACCCTGACGCAACCCTGACGCAACCCTGACGCAACCCTGACGCAACCCTGACGCAACCCTGACGCAACCCTGACGCAACCCTGACGCAACCCTGACGCAACCCTGACGCAACCCTGACGCAACCCTGACGCAACCCTGACGCAACCCTGACGCAACCCTGACGCAACCCTGACGCAACCCTGACGCAACCCTGACGCAACCCTGACGCAACCCTGACGCAACCCTGACGCAACCCTGACGCAACCCTGACGCAACCCTGACGCAACCCTGACGCAACCCTGACGCAACCCTGACGCAACCCTGACGCAACCCTGACGCAACCCTGACGCAACCCTGACGCAACCCTGACGCAACCCTGACGCAACCCTGACGCAACCCTGACGCAACCCTGACGCAACCCTGACGCAACCCTGACGCAACCCTGACGCAACCCTGACGCAACCCTGACGCAACCCTGACGCAACCCTGACGCAACCCTGACGCAACCCTGACGCAACCCTGACGCAACCCTGACGCAACCCTGACGCAACCCTGACGCAACCCTGACGCAACCCTGACGCAACCCTGACGCAACCCTGACGCAACCCTGACGCAACCCTGACGCAACCCTGACGCAACCCTGACGCAACCCTGACGCAACCCTGACGCAACCCTGACGCAACCCTGACGCAACCCTGACGCAACCCTGACGCAACCCTGACGCAACCCTGACGCAACCCTGACGCAACCCTGACGCAACCCTGACGCAACCCTGACGCAACCCTGACGCAACCCTGACGCAACCCTGACGCAACCCTGACGCAACCCTGACGCAACCCTGACGCAACCCTGACGCAACCCTGACGCAACCCTGACGCAACCCTGACGCAACCCTGACGCAACCCTGACGCAACCCTGACGCAACCCTGACGCAACCCTGACGCAACCCTGACGCAACCCTGACGCAACCCTGACGCAACCCTGACGCAACCCTGACGCAACCCTGACGCAACCCTGACGCAACCCTGACGCAACCCTGACGCAACCCTGACGCAACCCTGACGCAACCCTGACGCAACCCTGACGCAACCCTGACGCAACCCTGACGCAACCCTGACGCAACCCTGACGCAACCCTGACGCAACCCTGACGCAACCCTGACGCAACCCTGACGCAACCCTGACGCAACCCTGACGCAACCCTGACGCAACCCTGACGCAACCCTGACGCAACCCTGACGCAACCCTGACGCAACCCTGACGCAACCCTGACGCAACCCTGACGCAACCCTGACGCAACCCTGACGCAACCCTGACGCAACCCTGACGCAACCCTGACGCAACCCTGACGCAACCCTGACGCAACCCTGACGCAACCCTGACGCAACCCTGACGCAACCCTGACGCAACCCTGACGCAACTAAAAAAGTTCACCATTAGAAACTACAGACATCACAAGTCGTAACTACGGACGAAACCAGTCCCAACTACAAACTAATCCAGAAGAAACTACAAACATAACCGGTCGCAACTTCAAACATAACCAGTCTCAACTACCAACATAACCAGTCGCAACTACGAACGTAACCAGTCTCAACTAAAAACATAATTAGACTCAACTACAAACATAACCAGTCTCAACTACAAACTAAACCAGTAGAAACTACAAACATAACCAGTCACAACTACAAACATAACCAGTCTCAACTACAAACATAACCAGTCGCAACTACAAACATAACCAGTCGCAACTACGGACGTAACCAGTCTCAACCACAAACTAAACCAGTAGAAACTACAAACATAACCAGTCACAACTACAAACATAACCAGTCTCAACTACAAACATAACCAGTCGCAACTACAAACATAACCAGTCGAAACTACGGACGTAACCAGTCTCAACTACAAACTAAACCAGTAGAAACTACAAACATAACCAGTCGCAACTACAAACATAACCAGTCACAACTACAAACATAACCAGTCGTAACTACAAACATAACCAGTCTCAACTACAAACATAACCAGTCGCAACTACAAACATAATCATTCTCAACTACAAACATAACCAGTCGCAACTACGAACGTAACCAGTCTCAACTACAAACAAAACCATTCACAACTACGAACTAAACCAGTAATAACCACAAACATAAGCAGACTCAACTACGAACGTAAGCAGTCTCAACTACAAACTAAACCAGTAGAAACTACAAACATAACCAGCCGCAACTACAAACATAACCAGTCGCAACTACAAACTAAACCAGTAGCAACTACAAACATAACCAGTCGCAACTACAAACATAACCAGTCGCAACTACGAACTAAACCAGTAATAACCACAAACATAAGCAGACTCAACTACGAACGTAACCAGTCTCAACTACAAACTAAACCAGTAGAAACTACAAACATAACCAGCCGCAACTACAAACATAACCAGTCGGAACTACAAACATAACCAGTCGCAACTACAAACATAACCAGTCTCAACTACAAACATAACCAGTCGCAACTACAAAAATAACCAGTCTCAACTACAAACATAACCAGTCGCAACTACGAACGTAACCAGTCTCAACTGCAGACAAAACCATTCACAACTACGAACTAAACCAGTAATAACCACAAACATAAGCAGACTCAACTACGAATGTAAGCAGTCTCAACTACAAACTAAACCAGTAGAAACTACACACATAACCAGTCGCAACTACAAACATAACCAGTCTCAACTACCAACATAAGCAGTCGCAACTACGAACGTAATCAGTCGCAACTACAATCGTAACCAGTCTCAACTACAAACTAAACCAGTAGCAACTACAAACATAACCAGTCGCAACTACAAACATAACCAGTCGCAACTACGAACTAAACCAGTAATAACCACAAACATAAGCAGACTCAACTACGAACGTAACCAGTCTCAACTACAAACTAAACCAGGAGAAACTACAAACATAACCAGCCGCAACTACAAACATAACCAGTCGCAACTACAAACATAACCAGTCGCAACTACAAACATAACCAGTCTCAACTACAAACATAACCAGTCGCCACTACAAAAATAACCAGTCTCAACTACAAACATAACCAGTCGCAACTACGAACGTAACCAGTCTCAACTACAAACAAAACCATTCACAACTACGAACTAAACCAGTAATAACCACAAACATAAGCAGACTCAACTACGAACGTAAGCAGTCTCAACTACAAACTAAACCAGTAGAAACTACAAACATAACCAGTCGCAACTACAAACATAACCAGTCTCAACTACAAACATAACCAGTCGCAACTTCGAACGTAATCAGTCTCAACTACAAACATAACCAGTCGCAACTACGAACGTAACCAGTCTCAACTACAAACAAAACCATTCACAACTACGAACTAAACCAGTAATAACAACAAACATAAGCAGACTCAACTACGAACGTAAGCAGTCTCAACTAGAAACTAAACCAGTAGAAACTACAAACATAACCAGTCGCAACTACAAACATAACCAGTCTCAACTACAAACATAACCAGTCGCAACTACGAACGTAATCAGTCGCAACTACAATCGTAACCAGTCTCAACTACAAACTAAACCAGTAGCAACTACAAACATAACCAGTCGCAACTACAAACATAACCAGTCGCAACTACGAACTAAACCAGTAATAACCACAAACATAAGCAGACTCAACTACGAACGTAACCAGTCTCAACTACAAACTAAACCAGTAGAAACTACAAACTTAACCAGCCGCAACTACAAACATAACCAGTCGCAACTACAAACATAACCAATCGCAACTACAAACATAACCAGTCTCAACTACAAACATAACCAGTCGCAACTACAAAAATAACCAGTCTCAACTAAAAACTTAACCAGTAGCAACTACAACATAATCAGACGCAACTACAAACGTAACCAGTCGCTACTAAGGATGTAAGAAGTCGCAACTACAAAGGGAACCAGTCGCAACTACAAACATAATCAGTCTCTACAACGAACGTAACAAGTCACAACGACAAACTGTACCAGTAGCAACTGCAAACATAACCAGTCTCAACTACAAACATAACCAGTCGCAACTACGAACGTAATCAGTCGCAACTACAATCGTAACCAGTCTCAACTACGGACGTAACCAGTCTCAACTACAAACTAAACAAGTAGAAACTACAAACATAACCAGTCGCAACTACAAACATAACCAGTCGCAACTACAAACATAACCAGTCTCAACTACAAACATAACCAGTCGCAACTACGAACGTAACCAGTCTCAACTACAAACTAAACCAATCACAACTACGAACTAAACCAGTAATAACCACAAACATAAGCAGACACAACTACGAACGTAACCAGTCTCAACTACAAACTAAACCAGTAGACAGTACAAACATAACCAGTCGCAATTACAAACATAACCAGTCGCAACTACAAACATAACCAGTCTCAACTACAAACTCAACCAGTCGCAAC
Source organism: Vespa mandarinia (assembly GCF_050613455.1). Taxonomy (NCBI): domain Eukaryota; kingdom Metazoa; phylum Arthropoda; class Insecta; order Hymenoptera; family Vespidae; genus Vespa; species Vespa mandarinia. Next base: position 22,605 of record NW_028197167.1, on the reverse strand, counting down.
TTCGAACGTAACCAGTCTCAACTACAAACAAAACCATTCAAAACTACGAACTAAACCAGTAATAACCACAAACATAAACAGACTCAACTACGGACGTAACCAGCTTCAACTACAAACTAATCCTGTAGCAAACACAAGCATATCGAGTCACAACTACAACCGTAACCAGTCGCTAATATAGATGTAAGCAGTCGCAACTACAAAGGGAACCAGTCGCAACTACAAATATAACCAGTCGCAACTACGGACGTAACCAGTCTCAACTACAAACAAAACCATCCACAACTACGAACTAAACCAGTAATAACCACAAACATAAGCAGACTCAACTACGAACGTAACCAGTCTCAACTACAAACTAAACCAGTAGAAACTACAAACATAAACAGTCGCAACTACAAACATTACCAGTCGCAACTACATACATAACCAGTCTCAACTACATACATAACCAGTCACTACTACGGACGTAACCACCCTCAACTACAAACAAAACCATTCACAACTACCAACTAAGCCAGTAATAAACACAAACATAATCAGTCGTAACTGCGAACGTAACCAGTCTCAACTACAATCTTAACCAGTAGCAACTACAAACCTAACCAGTCGCAACTACAAACGTAACCAATCGCTACTACGGATGTAAGAAGTCGCAACTACAAAGGGAACCAGTCGCTACTACAAACATAATCAGTCTCAACTACGAACGTTACCAGTCACAACTACGAACGTAAGCAGTCGCAACTGCGAATGTATCCAGTCGCAACTACGATCGTAACCAGTCTCAACTAAAAACTTAACCAGTAGCAACTACAACATAATCACACGCAACTACAAATGTAACCAGTCGCTACTACGGATGTAAGAAGTCGCAACTACAAAGGGAACCAGTCGCAACTACAAACATAATCAGTCTCTACTACGAACGTAACCAGTCACAACGACAAACTGTACCAGTAGCATCTGCAAACATAACCAGTCTCAACTGCAAACTGAACCAATCTCTACTACGAACGTAACCAGTCTCAACTACAAACTAAACCAGTAGCAACTACAAACTTAACCAGGCACAACTACAAACGTAACCAGTCGCTACTACGGATGTAAAAAGCCGCAACTACAAAGGGAACCAGTCGCTACTACAAACATAATCAGTCTCAACTACGAACGTTACCAGTCACAACTACGAACGTAAGCAGTCGCAACTGCGAATGTATCCAGTCGCAACTACGATCGTAACCAGTCTCAACTAAAAACTTATCCAGTAGCAACTACAACATAATCAGACGCAACTACAAATGTAACCAGTCGCTACTACGGATGTAAGAAGTCGCAACTACAAAGGGAACCAGTCGCAACTACAAACATAATCAGTCTCTACTACGAACGTAACCAGTCACAACGACAAACTGTACCAGTAGCATCTGCAAACATAACCAGTCTCAACTGCAAACTGAACCAATCTCTACTACGAACGTAACCAGTCTCAACTACAAACTAAACCAGTAGCAACTACAAACTTAACCAGGCACAACTACAAACGTAACCAGTCGCTACTACGGATGTAAAAAGCTGCAACTACAAAGGGAACCAGTCGCAACTACAAGCATAATCAGTCTCAACTACGAACGTAACCAGTCACAACTACGAACGTAAGCAGTAGCAACTGCGAATGTATCCAGTCGCAACTACGAACGTAACCAGTCTCAACTACAATCTTAAACAGTAGCAACTACAAACCTAACCAGTCGCAACTACAAACGTAACCGGTCGCTACTACGGATGTAAGAAGTCGCAGCTACAAAGGGAACTAGTCGCTACTACAATCATAATCAGTCTCAACTACGAACGTAACCAGTAACAAGTACATACTAATCCTGTAGCAAACACAAATATAACGAGTCACAACTACAACCGTAAACAGTCGCTACTATGGATGTATGAAATCGCAACTACAAAGGGAACCAGTCGCAACTACAAATATAACCAGTTGCAACTACGGACGTAACCAGTCTCAACTACAAACAAAACCATTCAAAACTACGAACTAAACCAGTAATAACCACAGACATAAGCAGACTCTGCTACGAACGTAACCAGTCTCAACTACAAACTAAACCAGTAGAAACTACAAACATAACCAGTCGCAACTACAAACATAACCTGTCGCAACTACAAACATAGCCAGTCTCAACTACAAACATAACCAGTCGCAGCTACGTACGTAACCAGTCTCAACTACAAACAAAACCATTCACAACTACGAACTAAACCAGTAATAACCACAGACATACTCAGACTCAACTACGAACGTAACCAGTCTCAAATACAAACTAAACCAGTAGCAACTACAAACATAACCAGTCGCAACTACTAACGGAAGCAGTAGCAACTACGGACGTAACCAGTTAAAACTAGAAACTAAACCAGTAGCAACTACAAACATAACCAGTCACAACTACAAACGCAACCAGTCGCTACTACGGATGTAAGAAGCCGCAACTACAAAGGGAACCAGTCGCAACTACAAGCATAATCAGTCTCAACTACGAACGTAACCAGTCTCAACTATAAACTTTACCAGTCGCAACTACAAACATAACCAGTCTCAACTGCAAACTGAACCAATCTCTACTACGAACGTAACCAGTCTCAACTACAAACTATACCAGTAGCAACTACAAACATAACCAGTCGCAACTACAAACGGAACCAGTCTCAACTAGGAACGTAACCAGTCACAACTACAAACTATACCAGTAGCAACTACAAACATAACCAGTCGCAACTATTAACGGAAGCAGTCGCAACTACGGACGTAATCAGTTTCAACTACAATCTAAACCATTAGCAACTACAAACATAACCAGTCACGACTACAAACGTAATCAGTCGCTACTACGGATGTAAGAAGTCGGAACTACGAACGTAACAAGTCGCAACTACAAACTAAACCAGTAGCACTTACAAACATAACCAGTCGTAACTGCAAACGGAACCAGTCTCAAGTACGATCGTAAGCCGTCACAAATGCGAATGTATCCAGTCGCAACTGCGAATGTAACCAGTCTAAACTACGAACGAAACCTGTCTCAACTACAAAAGTAACCAGTCGGAACTGCGAATGTAACCAGTCTCAACTACGAACGTAATCAGTCGCAACTGCGAATGTAAACAGTATCAACTACGAACGTAACCAGTCGAAATTACAAACGTAACCAGGCTCAACTACGAATGTAAAAAGTCGAAACTACATACGTATCCAGCCTCAACTGCGAATGTAACCAGTCGGAACTGCGAAAGTAATAAGTCGCTACTACGAACGTAAGCAATCTCAACTACGTACGTAAGCAGTCGCAACTGCGAACGGAAACGGTCGTACCAACAAACGTAATCAATCGCAACTAAAAACGTAACAGGTAGAAAATACAGACGTAACCAGTCTCAACTGCGAACGAAACCAGTCGGAACTGCGAATGTATCAAGTCGCAACTGCGAATGTAACCAGTCGCAACTGCGAATGTAACCAGTCGGAACTGCGAATGTAACCAGTCTCGACAGCAAACTTAATCAGTAGCAACTACAAACATAACCAGTTGCAACTAAAGCGTAATCAGTCGCTACTACGGACGTAAGAAGTCGGAACTACGAACTTAACCAGTAGCAACTACAAACATAATAAGTCGCTACTACGAATGTATCCAGTCGCAACTGCATATGTAACCAGACGGAACTGCGAATGTAACCAGTCGCAACTGCTAATGTAACCAGTCGGAACTGCGAATGTAACCAGTCTCAACTACAAACCTAAGCAGTCTCAACTAGGAACGTAAGCAGTCGCAACTGCGAATGTTCCCAGTCGCAACTGCGAATGTATCCAGTCTCAACTGCGAATGTAACCATGCTCAACTACGAACGTAAGCAGTCGCAACTGCGAATGTAACCAGTCGTAAATGCGAATGTAACCAGGCGTAACTGCGAATGTAACCAGTCGCAACTGCGTACGAAACCAGTCGGAACTGTGAATGTACCCAGTCGGAACTGCGAATGTAACCAGTCTCAACTACAAACGTAAGCAGTCGCACCTGCGAATGTATCCAGTCGCAACAGCGAATGTATCCAGTCGCAACTGCGAATATTACTAGTCCCAACAGCGAATGAAACCAGTCGCAACTACAAACGTTACCAGCCTTAACTACGAAAGTAAGCAATCGCAACTGCGAATGCAACCAGTCGCAACTGCGAATGTAACCAGTCGGAACTGCGAATGTAACCATTATCGACAACAAACTTAACCAGTAGCAACTACTCACATAAACAGCCGCAACTACAAAAGTAATCAGTCGCTACTACGGACGTAAGAAGTCGGAACTACGAACTTAACCAGTAGAAACTACAAACATAACAAGTCGCAACTACGAATGTATCCAGTCGCAACTACGAATGTAACCAGTCTCAACTACAAACGTAAACAGTCGCAACAGCGAAAATATCCAGTCGCAACTGCGAGTGTAACCAGTCTCAACTACGAACGAAACTAGTCGCAGCTACAAAAGTAACCAGTCTCAACTACGAAAGTAAGAAGTCACAACTGAGAATGTATCCAGTCGCAACTGCGAATATAACCAGTCTCAACTACGAACGAAACCAGTCGCAACTACAAAAGTAACCAGTCGCAACTGCGAATGTATCCAGTCGAAACTACAAACGTAACCAGTCTCAACTGCGAATATAACCAGTCGGTACTGCGGAGGAAACCAGTCTCAACTACGAACGTAAGCAGTTGCAGCTGCGAATGTATCCAGTCGCAACTGCGAATGTAACCAGTTTCAACTACGAATGTATCCAGTCGCAACTGTGAATGTAACCTGTCTCAACTACGAACGAAACCAATCGCAACTACAAAAGTAACCCGTCGCAACTGCGAATGTATCCAGTCGAAACTACAAACGTAACCAGTCTCAACTGCGAATGTAACCAGTCGGTACTGCAAATGTAACCAGTCTCAACTACGAACGTAAGCAGTCGCAACTGCGAATGTAATCGGTGGCAACTGCGAATGTAACCAGTCGCAACTACAAAAGTAACCAGTCACAAGTGCGAATGTATCCAGTCGCAACTGTGAATGTAACCAGTCTCAACTACGAACGAAACCAATCGCAACTACAAAAGTAACCAGTCGCAACTGCGAATGTAACCAGTTGGTACTGCGAATGTAACCAGTTTCAACTACGAACGTAAGCAGTCGCAACTGCGGATGTATCCAGTCGCAACTGCGTAAATAACTAGTCTCAACTACGAACGAAACCAGTCGCAACTACAAAAGTAAGCAGTCGCAACTGCGAATGTATCCAGTCGAAACTACAAACGTAACCAATCTCAACTGCGAATGTAACCAGTCGGTACTGCGTATGTAACCAGTCTCAACTACGAACGTAAGCAGTCGTAACTACAAAAGTAACCAGTCGGAACTGCTAATGTAACCAGTCTCATCTACGAACGTAAGCAGTCGCAACTGCGAATGTAGCCAGTCTCAACTACGAACGTAAACAGTCGCAACTGCGAATTTAACTAGTCTCAACTACGAACGAAACCAGTCGCAACTACAAAAGTAACCAGTCGGAACTGCTAATGTAACCAGTCTCATCTACGAACGTAAGCAGTCGCAACTGCGAATGTATCCAGTCGCAACTGCGAAAATCACTAGTCTCAACTACAAACGAAACCAGTCGCAACTACAAAAGTAACCAGTCGCAACTGCGAATGTATCCAGTCGAAACTACAAACGTAACCAGTCTCAACTGCGAATGTAACCAGTCGGTACTGCGTATGTAACCAGTCTCAACTACGAACGTAAGCAGTCGTAACTGCGGATGTATCCAGTCGCAACTGCGAAAATAACTAGTCTCAACTACGAAAGAAACCAGTCGCAACTACAAAAGTAACCAGTCGCAACTGCGAATGTATCCAGTCAAAACTACAAACGTAACCAGTCTCAACTGCGAATGTAACCAGTCGGTACTGCAAATGTAACCAGTCTCAACTACGAACGTAAGCAGTCGCAACTGCGAATATAATCGGTGGCAACTGCGAATGTAACCAGTCGCAACTGCGAATGTATCCAGTCGCAACTGCGAATATAACTAGTCTCAACTACGAACGAAACCAGTCGCAACTACAAAAGTAACCAGTCGGAACTGCTAATGTAACCAGTCTCAACTACGAACGTAAGCAGTCGCAACTGCGAATGTATCCAGTCGCAACTGCGAAAATAACTAGTCTCAACTACGAACGAAACCAGTCGCAACTACAAAAGTAACCAGTCGCAACTGCGAATATATCCAGTCGAAACTACAAACGTAACCAGACTCAACTGCGAATGTAACCAGTCGGTACTGCGGAGGAAACCAGTCTCAACTACGAACGTAAGCAGTCGCAACTGCGGATGTATCCAGCCGCAACTGCGAAAATAACTAGTTTCAACTACGAATGTATCCAGTCGCAACTGTGAATGTAACCAGTCTCAACTACGAACGAAACCAATCGCAACTACAAAAGTAACCAGTCGCAACTGCGAATGTATCCAGTCGAAACTACAAACGTAACCAGTCTCAACTGCGAATGTAACCAGCCGGAACTGCGAATGTAACCAGTCTCAACTACGAACGTATGCAGTCGCAACTGCGGATGTATCCAGTCGCAACTGCGAAAATAACTAGTCTCAACTACGAACGAAACCAGTCGCAACTACAAAAGTAACCAGTCGCAACTGCGAATGTATCCAGTCGAAACTACAAACGAAACCAGTCTCAACTGCGAATGTAACCAGTCGGTACTGCGAATCTAACCAGTCTCATCAACGAACGTAAGCAGTCGCAACTGCGAATGTAGCCAGTCTCAACTACGAACGTAAACAGTCGCAACTGCGAATTTAACTAGTCTCAACTACGAACGAAACCAGTCGCAACTACAAAAGTAACCAGTCGGAACTGCTAATGTAACCAGTCTCATCTACGAACGTAAGCAGTCGCAACTGCGAATGTATCCAGTCGCAACTGCGAAAATCACTAGTCTCAACTACAAACGAAACCAGTCGCAACTACAAAAGTAACCAGTCGCAACTGCGAATGTATCCAGTCGAAACTACAAACGTAACCAGTCTCAACTGCGAATGTAACCAGTCGGTACTGCGTATGTAACCAGTCTCAACTACGAGCGTAAGCAGTCGTAACTGCGGATGTATCCAGTCGCAACTGCGAAAATAACTAGTCTCAACTACGAAAGAAACCAGTCGCAACTACAAAAGTAACCAGTCGCAACTGCGAATGTATCCAGTCAAAACTACAAACGTAACCAGTCTCAACTGCGAATGTAACCAGTCGTTACTGCAAATGTAACCAGTCTCAACTACGAACGTAAGCAGTCGCAACTGCGAATGTAATCGGTGGCAACTGCGAATGTAACCAGTCGCAACTGCGAATGTATCCAGTCGCAACTGCGAATATAACTAGTCTCAACTACGAACGAAACCAGTCGCAACTACAAAAGTAACCAGTCGGAACTGCTAATGTAACCAGTCTCAACTACGAACGTAAGCAGTCGCAACTGCGAATGTATCCAGTCGCAACTGCGAAAATAACTAGTCTCAACTACGAACGAAACCAGTCGCAACTACAAAAGTAACCAGTCGCAACTGCGAATATATCCAGTCGAAACTACAAACGTAACCAGACTCAACTGCGAATGTAACCAGTCGGTACTGCGGAGGAAACCAGTCTCAACTACGAACGTAAGCAGTCGCAACTGCGGATGTATCCAGCCGCAACTGCGAAAATAACTAGTTTCAACTACGAATGTATCCAGTCGCAACTGTGAATGTAACCAGTCTCAACTACGAACGAAACCAATCGCAACTACAAAAGTAACCAGTCGCAACTGCGAATGTATCCAGTCGAAACTACAAACGTAACCAGTCTCAACTGCGAATGTAACCAGCCGGAACTGCGAATGTAACCAGTCTCAACTACGAACGTATGCAGTCGCAACTGCGGATGTATCCAGTCGCAACTGCGAAAATAACTAGTCTCAACTACGAACGAAACCAGTCGCAACTACAAAAGTAAGCAGTCGCAACTGCGAATGTATCCAGTCGAAACTACAAACGTAACCAATCTCAACTGCGAATGTAACCAGTCGGTACTGCGTATGTAACCAGTCTCAACTACGAACGTAAGCAGTCGTAACTACAAAAGTAACCAGTCGGAACTGCTAATGTAACCAGTCTCATCTACGAACGTAAGCAGTCGCAACTGCGAATGTAGCCAGTCTCAACTACGAACGTAAACAGTCGCAACTGCGAATTTAACTAGTCTCAACTACGAACGAAACCAGTCGCAACTACAAAAGTAACCAGTCGGAACTGCTAATGTAACCAGTCTCATCTACGAACGTAAGCAGTCGCAACTGCGAATGTATCCAGTCGCAACTGCGAAAATCACTAGTCTCAACTACAAACGAAACCAGTCGCAACTACAAAAGTAACCAGTCGCAACTGCGAATGTATCCAGTCGAAACTACAAACGTAACCAGTCTCAACTGCGAATGTAACCAGTCGGTACTGCGTATGTAACCAGTCTCAACTACGAACGTAAGCAGTCGTAACTGCGGATGTATCCAGTCGCAACTGCGAAAATAACTAGTCTCAACTACGAAAGAAACCAGTCGCAACTACAAAAGTAACCAGTCGCAACTGCGAATGTATCCAGTCAAAACTACAAACGTAACCAGTCTCAACTGCGAATGTAACCAGTCGGTACTGCAAATGTAACCAGTCTCAACTACGAACGTAAGCAGTCGCAACTGCGAATATAATCGGTGGCAACTGCGAATGTAACCAGTCGCAACTGCGAATGTATCCAGTCGCAACTGCGAATATAACTAGTCTCAACTACGAACGAAACCAGTCGCAACTACAAAAGTAACCAGTCGGAACTGCTAATGTAACCAGTCTCAACTACGAACGTAAGCAGTCGCAACTGCGAATGTATCCAGTCGCAACTGCGAAAATAACTAGTCTCAACTACGAACGAAACCAGTCGCAACTACAAAAGTAACCAGTCGCAACTGCGAATATATCCAGTCGAAACTACAAACGTAACCAGACTCAACTGCGAATGTAACCAGTCGGTACTGCGGAGGAAACCAGTCTCAACTACGAACGTAAGCAGTCGCAACTGCGGATGTATCCAGCCGCAACTGCGAAAATAACTAGTTTCAACTACGAATGTATCCAGTCGCAACTGTGAATGTAACCAGTCTCAACTACGAACGAAACCAATCGCAACTACAAAAGTAACCAGTCGCAACTGCGAATGTATCCAGTCGAAACTACAAACGTAACCAGTCTCAACTGCGAATGTAACCAGCCGGAACTGCGAATGTAACCAGTCTCAACTACGAACGTATGCAGTCGCAACTGCGGATGTATCCAGTCGCAACTGCGAAAATAACTAGTCTCAACTACGAACGAAACCAGTCGCAACTACAAAAGTAACCAGTCGCAACTGCGAATGTATCCAGTCGAAACTACAAACGAAACCAGTCTCAACTGCGAATGTAACCAGTCGGTACTGCGAATCTAACCAGTCTCATCAACGAACGTAAGCAGTCGCAACTGCGAATGTAGCCAGTCTCAACTACGAACGTAAACAGTCGCAACTGCGAATTTAACTAGTCTCAACTACGAACGAAACCAGTCGCAACTACAAAAGTAACCAGTCGGAACTGCTAATGTAACCAGTCTCATCTACGAACGTAAGCAGTCGCAACTGCGAATGTATCCAGTCGCAACTGCGAAAATCACTAGTCTCAACTACAAACGAAACCAGTCGCAACTACAAAAGTAACCAGTCGCAACTGCGAATGTATCCAGTCGAAACTACAAACGTAACCAGTCTCAACTGCGAATGTAACCAGTCGGTACTGCGTATGTAACCAGTCTCAACTACGAGCGTAAGCAGTCGTAACTGCGGATGTATCCAGTCGCAACTGCGAAAATAACTAGTCTCAACTACGAAAGAAACCAGTCGCAACTACAAAAGTAACCAGTCGCAACTGCGAATGTATCCAGTCAAAACTACAAACGTAACCAGTCTCAACTGCGAATGTAACCAGTCGTTACTGCAAATGTAACCAGTCTCAACTACGAACGTAAGCAGTCGCAACTGCGAATGTAATCGGTGGCAACTGCGAATGTAACCAGTCGCAACTGCGAATGTATCCAGTCGCAACTGCGAATATAACTAGTCTCAACTACGAACGAAACCAGTCGCAACTACAAAAGTAACCAGTCGGAACTGCTAATGTAACCAGTCTCAACTACGAACGTAAGCAGTCGCAACTGCGAATGTATCCAGTCGCAACTGCGAAAATAACTAGTCTCAACTACGAACGAAACCAGTCGCAACTACAAAAGTAACCAGTCGCAACTGCGAATATATCCAGTCGAAACTACAAACGTAACCAGACTCAACTGCGAATGTAACCAGTCGGTACTGCGGAGGAAACCAGTCTCAACTACGAACGTAAGCAGTCGCAACTGCGGATGTATCCAGCCGCAACTGCGAAAATAACTAGTTTCAACTACGAATGTATCCAGTCGCAACTGTGAATGTAACCAGTCGCAACTACAAAAGTAACCAGTCGGAACTGCTAATGTAACCAGTCTCATCTACGAACGTAAGCAGTCGCAACTGCGAATGTATCCAGTCGCAACTGCGAAAATCACTAGTCTCAACTACAAACGAAACCAGTCGCAACTACAAAAGTAACCAGTCGCAACTGCGAATGTATCCAGTCGAAACTACAAACGTAACCAGTCTCAACTGCGAATGTAACCAGTCGGTACTGCGTATGTAACCAGTCTCAACTACGAGCGTAAGCAGTCGTAACTGCGGATGTATCCAGTCGCAACTGCGAAAATAACTAGTCTCAACTACGAAAGAAACCAGTCGCAACTACAAAAGTAACCAGTCGCAACTGCGAATGTATCCAGTCAAAACTACAAACGTAACCAGTCTCAACTGCGAATGTAACCAGTCGTTACTGCAAATGTAACCAGTCTCAACTACGAACGTAAGCAGTCGCAACTGCGAATGTAATCGGTGGCAACTGCGAATGTAACCAGTCGCAACTGCGAATGTATCCAGTCGCAACTGCGAATATAACTAGTCTCAACTACGAACGAAACCAGTCGCAACTACAAAAGTAACCAGTCGGAACTGCTAATGTAACCAGTCTCAACTACGAACGTAAGCAGTCGCAACTGCGAATGTATCCAGTCGCAACTGCGAAAATAACTAGTCTCAACTACGAACGAAACCAGTCGCAACTACAAAAGTAACCAGTCGCAACTGCGAATATATCCAGTCGAAACTACAAACGTAACCAGACTCAACTGCGAATGTAACCAGTCGGTACTGCGGAGGAAACCAGTCTCAACTACGAACGTAAGCAGTCGCAACTGCGGATGTATCCAGCCGCAACTGCGAAAATAACTAGTTTCAACTACGAATGTATCCAGTCGCAACTGTGAATGTAACCAGTCTCAACTACGAACGAAACCAATCGCAACTACAAAAGTAACCAGTCGCAACTGCGAATGTATCCAGTCGAAACTACAAACGTAACCAGTCTCAACTGCGAATGTAACCAGCCGGAACTGCGAATGTAACCAGTCTCAACTACGAACGTATGCAGTCGCAACTGCGGATGTATCCAGTCGCAACTGCGAAAATAACTAGTCTCAACTACGAACGAAACCAGTCGCAACTACAAAAGTAACCAGTCGCAACTGCGAATGTAACCCGTCTCAACTACGAACGAAACCAATCGCAACTACAAAAGTAACCAGTCGCAACTGCGAATGTATCCAGTCGAAACTACAAACGAAACCAGTCTCAACTGCGAATGTAACCAGTCGGTACTGCGAATCTAACCAGTCTCATCAACGAACGTAAGCAGTCGCAACTGCGAATGTAGCCAGTCTCAACTACGAACGTAAACAGTCGCAACTGCGAATTTAACTAGTCTCAACTACGAACGAAACCAGTCGCAACTACAAAAGTAACCAGTCGGAACTGCTAATGTAACCAGTCTCATCTACGAACGTAAGCAGTCGCAACTGCGAATGTATCCAGTCGCAACTGCGAAAATCACTAGTCTCAACTACAAACGAAACCAGTCGCAACTACAAAAGTAACCAGTCGCAACTGCGAATGTATCCAGTCGAATCTACAAACGTATCCAGTCTCAACTGCGAATGTAACTAGTCGGTACTGCAAATGTAACCAGTCTCAACTACGAACGTAAGCAGTCGCAACTGCGAATGTAATCGGTGGCAACTGCGTATGTAACCAGTCGCAACTACAAAAGTAACCAGTCACAAGTGCGAATGTATCCAGTTGCAACTGTGAATGTAACCCGTCTCAACTACGAACGAAACCAATCGCAACTACAAAAGTAACCAGTCGCAACTGCGAATGTATCCAGTCGAAACTACAAACGAAACCAGTCTCAACTGCGAATGTAACCAGTCGGTACTGCGAATCTAACCAGTCTCAACAACGAACGTAAGCAGTCGCAACTGCGAATGTAGCCAGTCTCAACTACGGACGTAAACAGTCGCAACTACGAACGAAACCAGTCTCAACTGCGAACGTAACGTGATTTAGAATTAGACTTCGCAAGTAATATCGATACAGGACTCACTAAGTGGAAATTGCTGCACATGGAAACCCACGGGTTTATGAAATTATAAAACATACGTATCTATAAGACGAAAGAATATAGAGGTACGAACAAATTTCATTTCGACATTTACTCTCCGGAGTACGAAAGGAGGTGGTATCTCGTATCGTCCTTCCAATGCTCCTTCTTTGTTGGCATTATCGATCGACAAAAAGTGAATGAGAACTATTTTATATAACGTCTTACGAGCTATTCAACGCTTTACGAATGCCTATATTGTTTAATTACTGTCTCATTATACTCCTAGTGCATTGTACATTGTTTAAATAATTATAAAGTAATCGTATCAATAAGACGATAGAATTTAGCGGTAAGGAAATATTCCATTTCTACGTTTACATCTCGGAGTACGAAAGGAAGCTGACGTAGTATCTCGTATCGCCCTTCCAGTGTTCTTCCTTCTTCTTGAAATTATCGAACAAGAAAGAGCGAAAGAAAACTATTTTATGTAACGCGTCTTAATAGCTATACAACGCTTTACGAAATGTAATACTATTTATTTACTCTCTCATTGTACTCCGAGTGTATTGTACGTTGTTTAATTAATATTACATTTCGTAAAGCGTTGTATAGCTCTAAAGACGCGTTAAAAAAAGTTGTTTTCATTCAACGATCTTCGATCGATAATTTCAAGTAAAAGGAACACTGGAAGGGCAATACGAGATACTAAGTCAGTCTCCTTTCGTATCCCGAGGTGTAAACGTCGAAATGAAACTCTTCCGTACCGTTAAATTCTATCCTCTTATAGATACGATTATTTTATAATTATTTAAACAATGTACAATGCACTCGGAGTACGATGAAACAGTAATAACCCAATATAGTTTTGCGTTAGCGTTGGATAACTTGTAAGACGTGATAGATAAATAGTTTTCATTCGACCTTCGTCGATCGATCATGCCAACAAGAAAGGTTCATTGGAAGGACGATAAGAGATACCACGTCAGTCTTCTTTCGTACTCCGAGGTATAAACGTCGAAATGAAATCTTTCCGTACAGCTACTCGTTATATAGACACAGTCATTTTATAATTATTTAATTACTCATCGTCGCACCGTATTCCGAGAGCAATATATTTTGTTTAAATAATTATAAAACAATCGTATCTATAAGATGAGAGAATGTAATGTTACGGAAAAATTTCATTTCGACGTTTACACATATGAATGGAGGAATACGAAAGGAGGCTGACGTAATATCTTATACCGTACTTCCAGTGTTCATTCTTCTTAGAAGTATCGATCAACAAAGAGCGAAAGACAGCAACTTTATCTAACGCGTTTTAAGAGCTATGAAACGCTTTACGAAATAAAAATATTGTTTAATTTAATTACTAAAACAATTAAAAACTTTTCAATATATTTTTCTAAGAAATTATTTAAGAATTCTTGAACGTCTACTCTTATCTTTATGTATTCTAACATAATTAGCTAAGTAAAATAAAAGTACATTAACGTTTAGTAAGATATGAAAAGAAAAAATTTTTAATCGGATAAAGATATGCAGCCATTCGCTCGGTAGTACTTGCGTAATATGATTTAGAATTAGACTTTGCAAGTAATACCGACCCAGGTCTCACTACGTGGCAGTTGCTGCATGTGGAGACCCACGGACTGTCGGTGACTCTACTCTAAAATTCGCGTTCCGCGATACCGATCCGCTATACCTTTCCGCTTCAATGCACTGGCTTCTTAACTAACAGGGTATGCGTAGCTTTAGCTACTGCACACCTCTTACAGATAGCTCCACCATTTGCACCGTCCACTTCAGATATAACGGATAATTAAGCACATCTGAAATTGTGCTTTCCGAATTTCGAACAAACAAAGCGCACTCCTTAGAAATACCAATCGCGTCGCGACACTCACGTGTGTGTTGTAATTACGTAGATTCTACTGTTAGGCCGAAATTCGCGAAGTACCCCCATCGGAATTTGGAAAAAATCAAACGAAGTCCACGGTAGGACCTTTAATCACGCCCGAACACCCACGCAAGTGTTAGAAAAACGATGACTCTACTCTACAATTCGCGTTTTCGATTCGAACAATCAAACGAAGTTTAATCGCGCCCGAGAACACCAACGCCTGTGCCCGCCGACACGCGCGCCAGTGTTCTTCCTATCCTTCCCGTATTCACGCGTAAAAATCGAGAATGAATCCAGCCAGGCGACGATGCATCCGTCCGCAGATGAACCTATCCCTCGATGACCTATCCTGTAAAAGAAAAAGATAAAGAGGAAATAAAAGAACAAAAGAATATATAAAACAGAAAACCATATATATATAATATAAACAGAAAATAAACATAATTAAAAACATAAACACATAATTAAACACATAATTAAATAGAGAATTAGAAAGAAACAACATAAATAAATATTAAGAAGACATATTAAAAAGGAAATAACATACTAATAACACAATTGAAAACATAATTGAAAAAGAAAAATTTGAGATAGAAACGAGAGCCGAAGAAAGAAAAGAGAGCCCCAGAAAGAGAGGAATAGAGAGCGCCAAAAAGATAAGACAAAAGAAACAGTTCTATATGATGCTGAGACAGCAGCCCGCACAGAAGCCCTCGCCCACAGGCCCCTCCTGTGAGTCCCACCCGAGACTTATAAAGAATAATTAATTATAATAAATAAAAAAGAATAGAAGTAACAGCGAACAAAAAAGTGTGATAGAAAAAGTTCCTTTTCGTTGGTCTATGAAATTATTGTACAATAAATTCTGTTATATTTCTTCTTTCGAAGAATTATTAGCTATATAAGATGGAAATATATTAATGTTTAGTTGGAATTAGTTTGAAAAGATATTGGAAAAATAATACAATATGCAGCCATTCGCTCGGTAATACTTGCATTTAAAAGTTTACAATTAAACTTTGCAAGTATTAACGACCCAGGTCTCACTACGTGGAAGTTGCTGCATGTGGAGACCCACGAGCTAACGGTGACTCTACTTTACTTTAAAATCCGCGTACCGCGATACCGATCCCTCATGCCTTCCGCTTCGGATATCTTGGGCATGGGACAAAGCTAACAGGAAGTATCTAGCCTTAGCTACAGGGACTCCACTTACAGAAAGCTTAACCGTTCGACACCCTCCGCCTCAGGCATAACGGATTATTAAGCACATCCTAATTCGTGCATCCGAATTTCGAACAATCAAAGCGCATTAATCGCGTTCGCGACACTCACGTGTGTTATTATTACGTAGATTCTACAGTTCTATCCAAATTCGCGAAGTAATCTAATCGATATGTCGAAGAAATAAAACGAAGTCCCCGGTAGGACTTTCAATCGCGTAAGCGAACTCTTACGTGAGTGTTAGAATAACGGTGACTCTAAGTTGAAATCCGAAGCGTACGCCGAATTTCAACACTAAAACGAAGTCCATGATAGGACTTTTAATCGCGCCCGGACACCCACGCAAGTGTTCGAAAATCGGTGACTCTACTCTAAATAAACTAATCGAATATTCGAGCAAACAAAACGAAGTCCCCGGTAGGACTTTTAATCGCGCACGCGAACACCCACGCGGGTGTTAGAATAACGATAACTCTAAGTTGAAATCCAAAGTGACATATGCTAACCGGTATTTAGACTTTCCATGATATTTGTCGGGATTTCCGCCCCGCTACCAAACATTAGGATTGTCATAACATCAGCCAGCTATGTACAGCACTACAAGGTAAACCGTTCGCGCACCCCGAATTTCAACACTAAACGAAGTCCATGGTAGGACTTTTAATCGCGCCCGGACACCCACGCAAGTGCTCGGAAAACGGTGACTCTACTCTAAAAACGCGTTCGCGAGGTAATCTAATCGAATATTCGAGCAAAAATTTAAACGAAGTCCCCGGTAGGACTTTTAAGTCGCGCCCGCGTTCATTCACGTGAGTGTTAGAAAAACGATGAATCTACTCTAAATGCGCGTTTTCGATACGAGCAGTCAAACGATGTTTAATCGCGCCCGAGAACACCAACGCTTGTGCACGCCGACACGCACGCCAGTGTTCTCCTATCCTACCCGTAACTGCGCGTAAAAATCGATGATGGGTCGTGCCAGGCGATGACGCATTCGTCCAGAGGTGAACCTATGCCTTGATGATCTATCCTGAAAAAAAAGAAGTTAAGGAGAAAATAAGAAAGGAAAAGAATATATAAAATAAAACATAATATATATAGATTATAAATAGAACAGAAATATAATAGAAAATAAATATATATAAATAGGTAAGAAACCTGTAGAAAGATGAGAAAATAGAAGCAGCTCTGCGCGCTGCTGAAACAACAGTCCGTTTCATCCCCTGGGTCCTACCTAATGCTTAAAAATTAAAATTAATTAGAATATATTAATAACAAACCTAAAAACATAAAAACATAATTAAAAAGTAATAGCATAAATAAATATTAAAAAAACATAATTAAAAATAAATAACATAAATGAATTCTGAAAAGACATAATTAAAAAGAAATAATATAATAAAAAACATAATTAAAGGAGAAAAATATGAATAATAAAAGAGAGCTTCTGAAAAATAAGAAAATAGTAGTAGCTCTGCACGATGCTGAAACAACAGTCCTCTTCATCACATGGTTCCGACCTTATGCTTAAAAATTACAATTAATAAAAACATATTAACATAACTAAAAACATAAAATCATAATTAAAAAGAAATAACATAAATAAATATTAAAAAAACATAATTAATAAGAAATAACATAATTATATTCTGAAAAGACATAATTAAAAAGAAATAACATAATAAAAAATCTGAAAAAACATAATGAAAAGAAATAACATATTATTAACATAATTAAAAACATAATTAAATAAGAAAAATATTAGATAGAAAAGAAAGCTGCAGAAAGATAAGAAAATAGAAGCAGCTCCACACGATGCTAAGACAGCAACCCGCACACAGGCCCACACCCATGTCCCCATCCCATGGGACCCACCTGAGACTAATAATTCATAATTAACAATATTAAATAAGAATGAAAAATATGTAATAGAAAAGAGAGCCCCAAAAGAGAAGAAAAGAGAAGCAGCTCTATAAGATGCTGAGAAAGCAACCCGCACAGAGGCCCACACCCATGTCCCCATCCCATGGGTCCCACCCGAAATACACAAAGGATAATTAATGAAAGTAAATAAGAATAAATAGAAATAACAGTGGACAAAAAGGTGTGATAGAAAAAGTTCCTTTTCGTTGGTCTATGAAATTATTGTAGAATAGAATTCTGCCATATTCCTCGTTTGAAGTATTATTAGCGATATAAAGTGGAAAAATATTATTGTTCATTTAGAATGAGATTAAAAATATATTGGAAAAGTAATAAAATATGCAGCCATTCGCTCGGTAGTACTTGCGTTAAAGAATTTAGAATTAGAGTATGCAAGTAATACCGACCCAGGTCTCACTACGTGGAAGTTGCTGCATGTGGAGACCCACGGACTGTCGGTGACTCTACTCTAAAATTCGCGTTCCGCGATACCGATCCGCTATACCTTTCCGCTTCAATGCACTGGCTTCTTAACTAACAGGGTATGCGTAGCTTTAGCTACTGCACACCTCTTACAGATAGCTCCACCGTTTGCACCGTCCACTTCAGATATAACGGATAATTAAGCACATCTGAAATTGTGCTTTCCGAATTTCGAACAAACAAAGCGCACTCCTTAGAAATACTAATCGCGTCGCGACACTCACGTGTGTGTTGTAATTACGTAGATTCTACTGTTAGGCCGAAATTCGCGAAGTACCCCCATCGGAATTTGGAAAAAATCAAACGAAGTCCACGGTAGGACCTTTAATCACGCCCGAACACCCACGCGAGTGTTAGAAAAACGATGACTCTACTCTCTACAATTCGCGTTTTCGATTCGAACAATCAAACGAAGTTTAATCGCGCCCGAGAACACCAACGCCTGTGCCCGCCGACACGCGCGCCAGTGTTCTTCCTATCCTTCCCGTATTCACGCGTAAAAATCGAGAATGAATCCAGCCAGGCGACGATGCATCCGTCCGCAGATGAACCTATCCCTCGATGACCTATCCTGTAAAAGAAAAAGATAAAGAGGAAATAAAAGAACAAAAGAATATATAAAACAGAAAACCATATATATATAATATAAACAGAAAATAAACATAATTAAAAACATAAACACATAATTAAACACATAATTAAATAGAGGATTAGAAAGAAACAACATAAATAAATATTAAGAAGACATATTAAAAAGGAAATAACATAATAATAACATAATTGAAAACATAATATAAAAAGAAAAATTTGAGATAGAAACGAGAGCCGAAGAAAGAAAAGAGAGCCCCAGAAAGAGAGGAATAGAGAGCCCCAAAAAGATAAGACAAGAGAAACAGTTCTATATGATGCTGAGACAGCAGCCCGCACAGAAGCCCTCGCCCACAGGCCCCTCCTGTGGGTCCCACCCGAAATATACAAAGGATAATTAATGAAAGTAAATAAGAATAAATAGAAATAACAGTGGACAAAAGGTGTGATAGAAAAAGTTCCTTTTCGTTGGTCTATGAAATTATTGTACAATAAATTCTGTTATATTTCTTCTTTCGAAGAATTATTAGCTATATAAGATGGAAATATATTAATGTTTAGTTGGAATTAGTTCGAAAAGATATTGGAAAAGTAATAAAATATGCAGCCATTCGCTCGGTAGTACTTGCGTTAAAGAATTTAGAATTAGAGTATGCAAGTAATACCGACCCAGGTCTCACTACGTGGAAGTTGCTGCATGTGGAGACCCACGGACTGTCGGTGACTCTACTCTAAAATTCCGCGTTCCGCGATACCGATCCGCTATACCTTTCCGCTTCAATGCACTGGCTTCTTAACTCAACAGGGTATGCGTAGCTTTAGCTACTGCACACCTCTTACAGATAGCTCCACCGTTTGCACCGTCCACTTCAGATATAACGGATAATTAAGCACATCTGAAATTGTGCTTTCCGAATTTCGAACAAACAAAGCGCACTCCTTAGAAATACTAATCGCGTCGCGACACTCACGTGTGTGTTGTAATTACGTAGATTCTACTGTTAGGCCGAAATTCGCGAAGTACCCCCATCGGAATTTGGAAAAAAATCAAACGAAGTCCACGGTAGGACCTTTAATCACGCCCGAACACCCACGCGAGTGTTAGAAAAACGATGACTCTACTCTACAATTCGCGTTTTCGATTCGAACAATCAAACGAAGTTTAATCGCGCCCGAGAACACCAACGCCTGTGCCCGCCGACACGCGCGCCAGTGTTCTTCCTATCCTTCCCGTATTCACGCGTAAAAATCGAGAATGAATCCAGCCAGGCGACGATGCATCCGTCCACAGATGAACCTATCCCTCGATGACCTATCCTGTAAAAGAAAAAGATAAAGTGGAAATAATATATATATATATATACATATATAAAATACAAATAGAAAATAAATATATATAAATCGATAAGAGAACTAGAAAAAGAAACGAAAAGAGAAGCAGCATGCATCATCCTATGGATCGTACTTAAAGCAACTAAATCATAATTAATAGAATATATTAAAAACATAATTAAGAACATAATCAAAAATATAATTAAAGATATAATTAAAAACACAATTAAACACATAATTAAAAACAAAATTAAAAGGAAATAACATACTAATAACACAATTGAAAACATAATTGAAAAAGAAAAATTTGAGATAGAAACGAGAGCCGAAGAAAGAAAAGAGAGCCCCAGAAAGAGAGGAATAGAGAGCGCCAAAAAAGATAAGACAAAAGAAACAGTTCTATATGATGCTGAGACAGCAGCCCGCACAGAAGCCCTCGCCCACAGGCCCCTCCTGTGAGTCCCACCCGAGACTTATAAAGAATAATTAATTATAATAAATAAAAAAGAATAGAAGTAACAGCGAACAAAAAAGTGTGATAGAAAAGTTCCTTTTCGTTGGTCTATGAAATTATTGTACAATAAATTCTGTTATATTTCTTCTTTCGAAGAATTATTAGCTATATAAGATGGAAATATATTAATGTTTAGTTGGAATTAGTTTGAAAAGATATTGGAAAAATAATACAATATGCAGCCATTCGCTCGGTAATACTTGCATTTAAAAGTTTACAATTAAACTTTGCAAGTATTAACGACCCAGGTCTCACTACGTGGAAGTTGCTGCATGTGGAGACCCACGAGCTAACGGTGACTCTACTTTTACTTTAAAATCCGCGTACCGCGATACCGATCCCTCATGCCTTCCGCTTCGGATATCTTGGGCATGGGACAAAGCTAACAGGAAGTATCTAGCCTTAGCTACAGGGACTCCACTTACAGAAAGCTTAACCGTTCGACACCCTCCGCCTCAGGCATAACGGATTATTAAGCACATCCTAATTCGTGCATCCGAATTTCGAACAATCAAAGCGCATTAATCGCGTTCGCGACACTCACGTGTGTTATTATTACGTAGATTCTACAGTTCTATCCAAATTCGCGAAGTAATCTAATCGATATGTCGAAGAAATAAAACGAAGTCCCCGGTAGGACTTTCAATCGCGTAAGCGAACTCTTACGTGAGTGTTAGAATAACGGTGACTCTAAGTTGAAATCCGAAGCGTACGCCGAATTTCAACACTAAAACGAAGTCCATGATAGGACTTTTTAATCGCGCCCGGACACCCACGCAAGTGTTCGAAAATCGGTGACTCTACTCTAAATAAACTAATCGAATATTCGAGCAAACAAAACGAAGTCCCCGGTAGGACTTTTAATCGCGCACGCGAACACCCACGCGGGTGTTAGAATAACGATGACTCCTAAGTTGAAATCCAAAGTGACATATGCTAACCGGTATTTAGACTTTCCATGATATTTGTCGGGATTTCCGCCCCGCTACCAAACATTAGGATTGTCATAACATCAGCCAGCTATGTACAGCACTACAAGGTAAACCGTTCGCGCACCCCGAATTTCAACACTAAACGAAGTCCATGGTAGGACTTTTAATCGCGCCCGGACACCCACGCAAGTGCTCGGAAAACGGTGACTCTACTCTAAAAAAACGCGTTCGCGAGGTAATCTAATCGAATATTCGAGCAAAAATTTAAACGAAGTCCCCGGTAGGACTTTTAAGTCGCGCCCGCGTTCATTCACGTGAGTGTTAGAAAAACGATGAATCTACTCTAAATGCGCGTTTTCGATACGAGCAGTCAAACGATGTTTAATCGCGCCCGAGAACACCAACGCTTGTGCACGCCGACACGCACGCCAGTGTTCTCCTATCCTACCCGTAACCGCGCGTAAAAATCGATGATGAATCGTGCCAGGCGATGACGCATTCGACCAGAGGTGAACCTATGCCTTGATGATCTATCCTGAAAAAAAAAGAAGATAAGGAAAAAATAAGAAAAAGAAAGGAAAAGACATATTGAATATCCCTGCATGATTGCTCGATCATCCCTGAAAAAGAAAAAAAGTAGATGAATAAAAGAAAGATAAGAAAATATAAGTAGCTCTGCACGCTGCTGAAACAACAATCCGCTTCATCTGATGGGTCCTACCAAATGCTTAAAAATTAAAATTAATTAAGAAACATATTAATAACAAAACCTTAAAAACATAAAAACATAATTAAAAAGAAATAACATAAATAAATATTAAAAAAAACATAATTAAAAGAAAATAACATAATTAAATTCTGAAAGAGACATAATAAAAAGAAATAAAATATTAATAACATTAATTAAAAACATAATTAAAAACATAATTAAAGAA
>NW_028197166.1:0-62976 GCF_050613455.1 Vespa mandarinia | reverse complement strand
TACCTTTAGATTTTTTTTAATTCAATTTAAAGAAAAAAATATAAATTTTTTGATAAAAATTCATAATTTTTATTCATTTAATTTCACTCCCTTTATATAATCTTTTTACTAAAAATAAATCTAACATTATAAAAAATTATTTTATATATTATATCTAATTAAATATATATACATTCATAATATATATATATGTTTTCATATATTAAATATTTATTATAATAATAACATACTAATTTATTAATAAATATTTATATTATATAAATAATTATAATCTATAATTTATACTTATTAATATTTTCTTCTTATATTAATATTAAATTTTTTCAATTTAATAATTATTTTTTTAAAAAAACTTATAAATATTTCTTTTTATAAAAATAATCTATATTAATATACAATGAAAGATTATTAATTTAAATACAAAATAATTATATTAAATTTATATTTTAATTATAAATAAATATTACTAATTTATAATTTCAAATTAATATTATAATTACCTATCTACATTATTAAAGATTATAAGAATAATTATTTTTTCTTTATTTAAATTTTTTTATATTTATCGTATATGTGTTATAATATGTGACATATCTTAAATACTTTATTAATAAGGAGAATAATTATTTTCTCCTTATTTAAATTTTTCTATATTTATCGCTTATATATTATAATATGTGACATATCTTAAATACTTTATTAATTAGGAGAATAATTACTTTATTTAAATTTTTATATTTTATTATATATATATATTTAATATAAATATATATATATATATCTTAATATTTACATCAAATATCAAAAAATTAATAAAATTTTACCTTTAGATTTTTTTTAATTCAATTTAAAGAAAAAAATATAAATTTTTTGATAAAAATTCATAATTTTTATTCATTTAATTTCACTCCCTTTATATAATCTTTTTACTAAAAATAAATCTAACATTATAAAAAATTATTTTATATATTATATCTAATTAAATATATATACATTCATAATATATATATATGTTTTCATATATTAAATATTTATTATAATAATAACATACTAATTTATTAATAAATATTTATATTATATAAATAATTATAATCTATAATTTATACTTATTAATATTTTCTTCTTATATTAATATTAAATTTTTTCAATTTAATAATTATTTTTTTAAAAAAACTTATAAATATTTCTTTTTATAAAAATAATCTATATTAATATACAATGAAAGATTATTAATTTAAATACAAAATAATTATATTAAATTTATATTTTAATTATAAATAAATATTACTAATTTATAATTTCAAATTAATATTATAATTACCTATCTACATTATTAAAGATTATAAGAATAATTATTTTTTCTTTATTTAAATTTTTTTATATTTATCGTATATGTGTTATAATATGTGACATATCTTAAATACTTTATTAATAAGGAGAATAATTATTTTCTCCTTATTTAAATTTTTCTATATTTATCGCTTATATATTATAATATGTGACATATCTTAAATACTTTATTAATTAGGAGAATAATTACTTTATTTAAATTTTTATATTTTATTATATATATATATTTAATATAAATATATATATATATATCTTAATATTTACATCAAATATCAAAAAATTAATAAAATTTTACCTTTAGATTTTTTTTAATTCAATTTAAAGAAAAAAATATAAATTTTTTGATAAAAATTCATAATTTTTATTCATTTAATTTCACTCCCTTTATATAATCTTTTTACTAAAAATAAATCTAACATTATAAAAAATTATTTTATATATTATATCTAATTAAATATATATACATTCATAATATATATATATGTTTTCATATATTAAATATTTATTATAATAATAACATACTAATTTATTAATAAATATTTATATTATATAAATAATTATAATCTATAATTTATACTTATTAATATTTTCTTCTTATATTAATATTAAATTTTTTCAATTTAATAATTATTTTTTTAAAAAAACTTATAAATATTTCTTTTTATAAAAATAATCTATATTAATATACAATGAAAGATTATTAATTTAAATACAAAATAATTATATTAAATTTATATTTTAATTATAAATAAATATTACTAATTTATAATTTCAAATTAATATTATAGTTACCTATCTACATTATTAAAGATTATAAGAATAATTATTTTTTCTTTATTTAAATTTTTTTATATTTATCATATATGTGTTATAATATGTGACATATCTTAAATACTTTATTAATAAGGAGAATAATTATTTTCTCCTTATTTAAATTTTTCTATATTTATCGCTTATATATTATAATATGTGACATATCTTAAATACTTTATTAATTAGGAGAATAATTACTTTATTTAAATTTTTATATTTTATTATATATATATATTTAATATAAATATATATATATATATCTTAATATTTACATCAAATATCAAAAAATTAATAAAATTTTACCTTTAGATTTTTTTTAATTCAATTTAAAGAAAAAAATATAAATTTTTTGATAAAAATTCATAATTTTTATTCATTTAATTTCACTCCCTTTATATAATCTTTTTACTAAAAATAAATCTAACATTATAAAAAATTATTTTATATTTTATATCTAATTAAATACTCATATTCTAATACACCTATACATCTCCACTATCATTTAATAATATATTATCTCAAATATAATCATAATATAATTTATTTAAATAAAAATATAAACCTTCACAATTTTACTAACTTATATTATATATTAATTCCATCAATTATTAAATAAACTAATATTATCTAATATATTTACAAATTCTAATTTTTTTCTAACAAAAAAATTATATAAATTTTAAATCATAATACTAGAAAATTATAATTTTCTTAAATAAATTTACATTTTATTACTTTAATCAGACATAGTATTATTTATAAATTAATTTCTTACCTAAATGATTGTGCCTGAAAAAGGAGTATTTTGATAGAATAAATCATATAAAATTTAATTTTTATCATCATTAAATTATATAAATCAGCTAAATTAAGCTAGTAGGTTCATACCCTAAAAATATAATAACATTATTTTATATATTATAAATATATTTATATTTATATTTATATTTATATTTATATTTATATTTATATTTATATTTATATTTATATTTATATTTGATAATTATCTTATCACTTAAAATCCCAAAAATTTTTATGCTCTTTTTTACATTAAAATATAATTTATTTTTATGAATAAATCACAATTGCAACAAAATTTACAACCCTACTTACCTTCATATTCAATCTCTAATCCAAATAAATTATTCTATTTTATTTTATTTTCTATATCTATAATTTCTGTTCTATCTATATTTTTATCCAACTTTATTCATTTATGAGTACTTATAGAAATTAATACCCTTCTTATAATCTCAATAATAAGAATTTACACAAAAAGATATAAATCAATTATAAATTTCTTTGCTATTCAATCTTTTTCAAGTCTTATTTTAATTTATCTTCTTATAGTTAAAAATAATATTGATTCCACTAATCCAACTTATACATCAATTAACTTTATATTAACTTTATCATTTTCTCTAAAACTAGGCCTCTTCCCTTTCTTTTTTTGACCCCCCTTAATTAATAAAAACATTTCATGAACTATACTATTAATAATATCTACCTCACAAAAATTTATTCCTTTATTAATTTTTAACATATTTATTGATCAATTTACAAATAATCAAATTATATTATCTATCATTTTTATCTCTATTTTATCTTCAAGAATTTCAACAATTATAAATTCATATGAAACGAACCTAAAAAAAATTATAACTCTATCTTCAACTAATCATCTTAGATGAATATTAATAATTATCATATTTGATTCAAATATATTTTTAATTTACTTTATTACTTACACCTTATCAATAATTTTTTTATGTTCAATTTTTAATAAACTTAATATTATTTTTATTCACTCACTATCTAAAATTCAATTATTTAATTTTAAAATAATTAATTTCTTTATTATTTTAAACTTATTAATTATTAGAGGCCTACCTCCTTTTTTTACCTTTATTATAAAAGTTAATATCCTAAAAATTATAATTGAAAGAAATGCCTACCTTGCCTCTTTTCTTTTAATAGCTATATCAACTTTTACATTAATTTTTTATTTAAATATTATTATAAAAATAAATATACTTAATCTTCTAAAAATCAAATTTTATAAATTTAATATATTTAATATAAAATTTAATTTTATATCAATTTTATATATTAGAATACTAACTCTAATACTTACCTTTTTTGCCCTCTTTATTTACCCATAATAATCAATAATAATCAATAATAATCAGTAAGATTTTAAGATAACTTAATCATTTAGCCTTCAAAGCTAAAAATATAAAATATTTTATAAATCTTAACATAATTTCACTTACTATCTTTAAACTTGCAATTTACTATTTTAATTAAACTATTAAGACAAATTTATTTCTTATTATTTATGACAAAATGATTATACTCAACAAATCACAAAGATATCGGTATATTATATTTTATTTTTGCCCTATGATCAGGAACTATCGGAGCATCCATAAGATTAATTATTCGAATAGAGCTTAGATCTCCTGGCAATCTAATTAATAATGACCAAATTTACAATTCTATTATTACTGCTCACGCATTTATTATAATTTTTTTTATAGTTATACCCTTTATAATTGGGGGTTTGGAAATTGATTAATTCCATTAATACTAGGTATTCCAGATATGGCATTTCCTCGAATAAATAATATAAGATTTTGACTTCTACCTCCTTCATTATTCCTTCTAATTATAAGAAACTTTATTGGAGGGGGTGTTGGTACAGGATGAACCCTTTATCCCCCCCTATCATCCATTATTGGCCATAATTCTCCTTCAGTAGATCTAAGAATTTTCTCTCTCCATATTGCAGGAATTTCTTCAATTATAGGAGCAATTAATTTTATTGTAACAATTCTAAATATACATGTCAAAACCCATTCATTAAATTTTTTACCATTATTCTCTTGGTCTGTCCTAATTACAGCATTCTTATTACTTTTATCTTTACCTGTTTTAGCTGGCGCAATCACCATACTTTTAACAGATCGAAATTTTAATACATCCTTTTTCGATCCAACTGGAGGCGGAGACCCTATTTTATACCAACATTTATTCTGATTTTTTGGTCATCCAGAAGTATACATTTTAATTCTCCCAGGATTTGGAATTATTTCCCATATTATCACTAATGAAAGAGGAAAAAAAGAAATTTTTGGATCATTAGGAATAATCTATGCTATACTCGCTATTGGTCTATTAGGATTTATCGTTTGAGCTCATCATATATTCACAGTAGGTCTTGATATTGACACCCGAGCTTATTTTACTTCAGCAACAATAATTATTGCTATTCCTACTGGTATTAAAGTATTTAGATGACTTGCAACTATTTACGGATCAAAAATCCAATTTTCACCTGCTATAATTTGAAGAATAGGATTTATTTTCCTATTTACAATAGGAGGATTAACTGGAATTATTCTATCTAATTCATCCTTAGATATTATTCTTCATGATACCTATTATGTAATTGGTCACTTTCATTATGTTTTATCCATAGGTGCAGTATTTGCTATTATCGCAGGATTTATCCATTGATACCCCCTAATTTTCGGACTATCAATAAATAAACTATGATTAAAAATCCAATTTACTTCAATATTTATCGGAGTAAATATAACTTTTTTCCCTCATCATTTTCTAGGTTTAGCGGGATTTCCTCGACGTTACTCTGACTACCCCGATATATACACTCCTTGAAATGTTATCTCTTCAATTGGCTCTATAATTTCCTTTTTTTCTATAATTTTTTTTATTTTTATTATTTGAGAATCTTTTATATCACAACGAATTATCTTATATAAATTTTTTATATCCCCTAATTTAGAATGAAACCACTCCTTCCCACCTATAATGCACTCTTATCAAGAAATTCCCTATACTACTAATTAATATTATAATATAGCAAATTAGTGCATTGATTTTAA
The DNA here is from genome assembly GCF_050613455.1 of Vespa mandarinia. Lineage (NCBI taxonomy): Eukaryota > Metazoa > Arthropoda > Insecta > Hymenoptera > Vespidae > Vespa > Vespa mandarinia. Next base: position 56,905 of record NW_028197166.1, on the reverse strand, counting down.
ACATCAAATATAAAAAATTTTAAATATTTTTTTATTATAAATTCAAACATGATTAAATTTTTATATTCAAGATTCTAACACTCCTAATATAAATCAACTAATTATATTTCATGACTATTCTATACTTATGTTAATCCTTATCACAAGATTAATTACATATATATTTATTTTCCTTATTACTAATAAAATCACCAACCGATTTATAACTAATGAACATTTTATTGAAACAATCTGAACTATTACACCTATATTAACTCTACTTCTTATTGCTATTCCATCATTAAAAATCTTATATATAACAGAAGAATTTTTCTCCCCAGCAATTACAGTTAAAGCAATTGGCCATCAATGATACTGAAGATATGAATTATCAGATTATAAAAATATCAGATTCGATTCTTATATAATCCCATATAAAAAAATAAATCAATCCCAATTCCGACTTCTAGATGTAGACAATCGATTAATTCTTCCATTTGATATCCCTATTCGAGTATTAGCTTCATCTACAGATGTAATCCATTCTTGAGCTATCCCTGCTTTAGGAATTAAAATTGATGCTACTCCAGGACGAATAAATCAAACATTTATTCAAATAATTCGTCCTGGTATTTTTTTTGGCCAATGTTCAGAAATTTGTGGCATAAATCATAGATTTATACCAATTATAATTGAATCTACATCCTTAAATTTATTCATCAAATGAATTAATTCTATATAATCTTTATCATTAAGAAACTTTAAAGAAGTAAAAGTCTCTTAAACTTTTAATGGTTATTAAAAATTAACCCTTAATGATAATAATATACCTAAAAATTTTTACAATTTATTTCTATTTTTAATCTATACTTCACACATACATACACACACATATATATATATATATAATTTAAAAAGATTAGTTAATATATAACATTTAAATGTCATTTAAAAATTATTAATTTTATTAATATCTTTTTATCCCACAATTAAGTCCATTAAAATGATTAATTCTCTATATCTCAACTATTACTATCGCAATTCTAATTATTATTAAAATAAATTATTTTTTCTTAAATAAAATCAATTCTTCAAAAATTTCACCTTTCCTATCTTATAAACAAATAAAATGAAAAACACTTACCTAATCTATGACACCAAATCTATTTTCCATTTTTGACCCTTATACTTCTATTAATTACTCCTTTAATTGATTAAGCCTTATAATCCCTTTATTTTTTTTTCCTAATCAATTCTGATTTAAAAAATCTAAAATATTTATATTTTGACTTTTTATTAATAATTTTCTATTAAAAGAATTTAAAAATTTTAAAAAAAATAATTTAACTAATATTATTACTTTCTTTTCTATATTTATAATAATTCTAATTATAAACTTTATTGGGCTATTCCCCTATATTTTCACCCCTTCAAGGCATCTCTCTATTACTCTCCCTCTTTCTCTAACAATCTGATTAAGAATTATACTTTTCTATTGAACTAAAATAACAAATTTAAGATTTGCTCATCTTGTCCCTCTTAATACTCCTTCAATTTTAATAATATTTATAGTCCTAATTGAAACAATTAGAAATATTATCCGCCCTATTACATTATCAATCCGTTTATCTGCAAATATAATTGCAGGCCATCTTCTTTTATGTCTTCTCGGATCGACCGGAACCTCAATAAATCTTCACTTAATTAATTTATTAATTACTACACAAATCTTACTTTTTTTACTCGAATTAGCTGTTTCAATTATTCAATCATATGTATTTATAACTTTAATATCTCTCTATTCTAATGAACTATAAATGAACAAATCAAATCATCCATATCATATAGTTTCAATCAGCCCCTGACCTTTAATTCTATCAATTAATATCATATTATTTCTTATTAGATTAATTAAATGATTCTACTTCATAAGTACCAATTTAATAATTATATCTTCAATCTCTTTAATCTTAACTTTAATTCAATGATGACGTGATATTATTCGAGAAAGAACTTTCCAAGGTATACATACATCTTACACCATAAAAAATCTAAAATTAAGAATAATTTTATTTATCACATCTGAAATTTTTTTTTTCATCTCCTTATTTTGAGCATACTTTCACTCTTCTTTATCTCCTAGAATTGAAATTGGAATAATATGACCTCCAAAAAATATTATTATATTTAATCCTTATGATATCCCTCTATTAAATTCTATTATCTTAATTACATCAGGGATCACAATTACCTGATCTCATAACTCTCTCCTCAATAAAAAAAATAAAATAGCCTTCTTCACTTTATTATATACAATTTATTTAAGATTTATATTTACTATATGCCAATATTTTGAATATAAAAGAGCCTCTTTTACTATTGCTGACTCAATCTTTGGGTCAATTTTCTTTATAACTACTGGATTCCATGGAATCCATGTAATTATTGGAACAATTTTTCTTATTGTATGTATATTTCGTATAATTTTTAATCATTTTTCTAGATATCACCACTTTGGGTTTGAAGCTGCTATCTGATACTGACATTTTGTAGATATTGTATGATTATTTGTATATACATGACTTTATTGATGATCTTTTTACTTATATAGTATATTAATTACATTTAACTTCCAATTAAAAAAATTATTTTTAACAAATAATATAAGTAATAATTATTTTTACTATCTCTATTATTCCTCTCATATTTACTATTATTCTTATCTTAATTAATACACTTCTATCCCTTAAAATTTTCCAAGATCGAGAAAAACCATCCCCATACGAATGTGGATTTAACCCCTTAACTTCCCCTCATCTCCCATTCTCTATTCAATTCTATCTAGTTGCTGTAATTTTTTTAATCTTTGATATTGAAATTATTTTTATACTTCCCTTTACCCCCTCTCTAACAATAAACTACTATCTATTTTATTGAATACAGTCATTTCTAATGATTTATATCTGCTTAGTTATTGGTCTAATTTACGAATGAAATGAACAATCAATTATCTGACTTAAATAAATATTTAGATAGGATATTAGTTAAAAAATAACATTTATTTTGCAAATAAAAATTAAAATTAATTAAATTTATATCTTTAATATGAATGGAAAATCCAATTTAATTTCGACTTAAATATTTGATTATTAAAACTAATCCATATTACCTTTACCTTTATTATCTCATATAAATTTTTAATTGAAGCCAAAATAGAGGCAAATTATTGTTAATAATTAAACTGAATAATTTTTTCCAATTAAATTTCAACTTCAACTCCTCATCTTTTATTTAACACTTTCTAATTTCCATTAATTTATATAGTTTAATTAAAACATTTTATTTTCAATAAAAAAATAATACATATTTTATATTTATAAATTAAACTTAATATATTAAAGAAATAACTTCATATAAAGCTTCTAACTTTATTACAATGATTAAAAATCATTTTATTTCTTCTATTTTTAATTTATTAGTTTTAATTTTAATTTTTATTCCAATCTAAATCTCTTTCTTCTTTATTTAAAAACAATTCATGTTACCATAATATCTTCAATATTAGACTCTTATCTTAAGCTATTTAAATAATTAAACTTAATTCCCATAAATTAATATTATCATAAAAACTAATATTCATATAAATATAAATAAATTCATATATATGAATTTATCCAATATTAATAAATCTAATAAATTCACAATAAATCTTTTTTTTACTCCATAAATAAATAAATACTCTAAAACACCCTTATCAAATCTCTTATATATTAATATAGAAAATTTTAAAGGATAATATCTAATTTTTATATAAATTAAATTTAAACCTCATATTCTAGAAAAATATATTTTTCTAAAATTTCTCAAATTTATTATATTAAAAAATCTTATAAATCAACCTAATATACATCCCACTAAACAAATCTGTATAACTATTAATTTTTCAAATAAATTTAAAATAATTAAAGTAAAATTTATTAAATTTATATAAAAATACCCAATTATCAAAGAATAAAAATATAAAATAATTAATGATACTCTTATTATTACCCTCTCTCCTAATAAAATAAAATAATTTATTTTATTTATATAACTCAAATATACCATAATAATTAAACGAATACTATAAGAAACCGTAAATATTGTAGAAACTAATAATATTAATATTCTTACTATATTTATCTTTCTTATTAAAAAAACTTCTATAATTAAATCCTTAGAATAATATCCAGAAAAAAAAGGAAATCCACATAATGATAATAACGATACAAAAAATACAAGCCTAACAAAAGGATAATATCTAACTAATCTCCCTATAAATCGAATATCCTGATTATTATTTATTTGATGAATTAAAACTCCTCTACATATAAATAATAAAGATTTAAATAAAGCATGAATTAATAAATGTATAAATCCCAAATCTACTTCTCCCAACCTTAAAATTCTCATTATTAATCCTAATTGTCTTAATGTAGATAATGCAATAATCTTCTTTAAATCATTCTCAAAATTAGCTATTAACCCAGATATTATTATTGTAGACCTAGAAATAAATAATATTAAACTTATTAAATGATTCCTTACCAAATATCTATTATATCGCATTAATAAATAAACTCCAGCTGTTACTAAAGTTGAAGAATGAACTAAGGAAGAAACAGGAGTAGGGGCAGCTATTGCTAAAGGTAATCAAGAAGAAAATGGTAACTGAGCCCTTTTTGTAAATGCTCTTAATATTATTAATAAAGAAAAATAAAAATAATCAAATCTATAAAATATCCCATTCCATGACCCTAACATAACTATTAATCTAATTATCATTAAAATACCTACATCACCAATACGATTTAATAAAACTGTAATTATTCCAGAAGTAAAAGACTTTCAATTATGATAATAAATCACTAAACAATAAGAAATTAAGCCTAATCCATCCCATCCTAATAATAACCCTATAATATTAGGACAAATAATTAATATTAATATCCTTAAAACAAATATAATTACTAATAAAAAAAATCGATTAATATTTATATCCCCCTCTATATATCTTAGCCTATATAATATTACAAATCTAGAAATCATTAAAACTAACCTAAAAAATATTATAGATACCCAATCTACATAAAAAATAAATTCTATATTTATTGAATTTATTCTTATAAAAACCCATTCTATTAACAACCTTAATTTTATTAATATCAAGATTATAGATAAAATTATAAATCCTAATCTAAAAAAAAAAAAAAAAAATATTCATTAATAATATAATTTAAAATATTTATTTTATATCTTTAGATCCACACTCTAATATTTTATTTTATTAAACTATTTAAATACATCTACGCCTATACCTTTCTTCTTCTTTTCTCTTTTCTTTTCCTTTCTCTTTCTTTCCCTTTCTCTTTCTTTCCCTTTCTTTTCATTATTGTAAATCTACATTATAAATATTCCTATTCTTAAAAATAAAAAATTTAAAGGAATTCAATGTAAAATTAACATAAAATAATCTTTTACAAATACATTTTTATAATTCATTTGTAAAACCAGCCTTTCTCCATGTTGCCTTAATCTAAATAAATATAATGAATAAGTAGCTCTTAAAAAACATATAACTATCAATATTCCTATAATCCTAACTCTTCAACTTATTAATCCTATTAATAAAAAAATTTCTCTAATTAAATTTAAACTAATAGGGGCAGATAAATTAGATGAACATATTAAAAATCATATTAATCTCAAAGAAGGGTTAATACTTATTGAACCTTTATTTAAATAAATTAATCGCCTTCCAAAACATTCATAATTAATATTTACAATATAAAATAATCCAGATGAGCATAGCCCATGAGCTAACATTATTATTAAACCCCCAATTAACCCCATCTTAGTCAATGTAGCTATCCCTCTAATTAAAAGTCTTATATGAACAATAGATGAATAAGCTACTAATATCTTTATATCTACTTGAATTAAACATAATAATCTTATTAAAATACCCCCAATAACTCCTAAAGTAATTATTATATATCTTCATTGTATTATATTAAATCTAAAAATTTGTACTATTCGCAATATTCCATATCTACCTAATTTTAATAAAACTCCAGCTAAAATTATAGACCCATAAACTGGGGCCTCAACATGAGCCTTAGGCAATCAAATATGGAAAAAAATGTTGGTAATTTAACTATAAATCCTATCAAACATAAAAAAAACATAACTCTATCTAGTTTTAAATTTAAAAAAATTAATATTATAATTATCAATCTTTTATACTCAAAAAACAATATAATTAATACCCATATAAAAGGAACTGAAGATACAGCAGTATATATTATTATATATATTGCAGCTTCATACCGTTCATATGCGTACCCCCCGTATAAAATTAAAAAAAAATCGGTAATAAACTAGCTTCAAAAATCAAATAAAATATTATTAAATTTATAGAAAAAAAACATAATATTAATAAATTTATTAAGCCTAAAACTATTAATTCTATTAAATCTGTCATATTAATTATTAATATACACCCTCTAATTCATAAACTTAAAATTACTAATATATAAGAATAATAATCTATAAAAAATAACCCCCCTCCAATTCATATATTTCTAGAATAATATAATAATATTATTAATATATACCTAGATGCACAAAATATAATAATTGACTTACTAAATTTAATGCTCTTAAATTTTAACAACCTAATTCTTATAAATAATATTAAAATTAATTTTATCATACTAATCTTAAACTTTTAATATATTCATTACCCTTATAACGAATAATTAAAACAACTATAGAAATTCCCATAACCCCCTCTATTACAAACATAACTATAAAAATTAATATATAAAACTCTATTCTTAAATTTATTAATATTATAAAGATATTAAATAATACAATAACGACAACAAATTCAATACAAATTAATAATATTAATACATGATCATAAAATTTTCATATTAAGAATGATCTTATTAAAAATAAAGTTAACCCAAATATGTAATTTAATAAAATTTTATCACAAATTAACTATATATATATATGCATTATATGTATACTATATTAAATATAAATTAATACGCTACCTAGCTTAATAGTTTAATAAAACATAAATTTTGTAAATTTAAATTAAATATATAATTATTTTTAAGCTTTAATTTCAAAAAAATAAATAACTTTATATCTTTAATTTCCAAAATTAAAATTTTCTTTAAACTATCTTTTGCTTAAAATTTTAACTATTCAATACAATGCTTAAATCAATAATTAACTCTTTTTGTTTTTTAATGCTACTTATCCTACTATATTTTATTCTACACCCACAATTATCTATTATCCAATCAATAGCCTTACTAATGCTATTTACAATCTATGCTTGCCTATCATTAAGGGCTTTCTTTACCTTTTCACTTTATTCATTCCTAATTTTTTTAATGATTGTGGGAGGACTAATAATTTTATTCATAATATTCCTTAGCCTTATTTCAAATCAATATATACCCTCAAAATGAAAAAACCTATTTTTACCAATATCTATCATCCTACCTCTTTTAATTATAATGATTATCTCTCAAGAACCATCATTAATAAATTTAAATATAAATTATATTAATATTTCTATTAATTATTTATTTAATAATAGGTCATTTTTAAATTTAAATATACTATTAAATCTACCCTTCAATTTTTATGTTGTTGCCCTAATATTTTTCCTCTTATTTAGTCTTATTTTAATTACAAAAATTTGTTTAATTAATTCAAAACCTTTACGAACAATTAAAAAATAATTTAATGAATAAATCATTTATATATAATAATACTTTATTAAAAATTATTATAAATTCTTTTATTTCTTTACCTACACCAATTAATATTAATTATTGGTGAAACCTAGGATCTTTACTAGGCCTATCTCTTTTAATTCAATTAATTTCTGGAATTTTTTTATCTATACATTACTGCCCCTCAACTGAAATAGCCTTTAATAGAATTATCTTAATTATACAAGATATAAATTATGGCTGAATCATACGGATTATCCACAGTAATGGGGCTTCGATTTTTTTTATTTGCATATATACCCATATTGGCCGAGGAATTTACTACCAATCTTTTAATTTAGTAAAAACATGAATTATTGGAGTCATAATTCTCCTTTTAACTATAATAACAGCATTTTTGGGATATGTGCTCCCCTGAGGGCAAATATCCTTTTGAGGAGCAACTGTCATTACTAACCTTCTATCTGCAATTCCCTATATCGGTCAAACTTTAGTAGAATGAATCTGAGGAGGGTTTGCTGTAGATCTCCCAACACTTAATCGATTTTATTCATTTCATTTTATCTTACCGTTCATTATTACATTTATAGTAATTATTCACTTAACCCTCCTTCATGAATCTGGATCTTCAAACCCAATAGGAATTAATAGAAATATATATAAAATTTTATTTCATAAAAATTTTTCCTTTAAAGACTTAATTACTTTTATTATTTTAATTATTGCCTTTTTCTATTTTATACTCCAATACCCTTTTCTTTTAAGTGATCCAGATAATTTTATTAAAGCTAATTCAATAATTACTCCCATTCACATTAAACCAGAATGATACTTCTTATTTGCTTATGCAATTCTCCGGGGCATCCCCAATAAACTAGGGGGAGTGATTGCTCTACTTTCTGCAATCTTAATTTTATTAATTCTTCCTTTTATTAGAGCTCCCCATAAATTTAATTTCAAATTTAATCCTCTTTATCAAATTAATTTTTGAATACTTTTTTCGACATTTTATATACTAACTTGACTCGGGGGCAAGAAATTGAAACTCCATTTATTGAGTTAACTCAATTATACTCAATCCTATATTTTATACTTTTCATAAATATAAACTGACTCAATAAAATTTGATTAACTCTTTTATTAAATAAATAATAAATTATCTTAATTAGTTAATAAGCAATAATGCATATATTTTGAAAATATAATTATAGAAATTAAAATTTTCTATTAACTTATTATATATAAATACTTCAATAATTCATTTAATTAAATTCTAAATTTAATGCACTAATCTGCCAATATAATTTATTATTTAAATTTAGACTTAATATAAACTTAAAAAATCTTTTAATAAAATTTTATTACACTAAACTTTTTAATGTATAAATTTTACCTTTTATCCATAATAAAAATCATTATTTATATTTTAATTAATATATTAAATATAAATAATATTTAAAAATAAATACTATTAATAAATTTAATATAACTAATCTTAAAATATAATATCAACAAAAATATATTAAATTATCATATCGTATCCGAGGCAAACATCCTCGAATTCAAATTACTAAAATTATAAATATCAATACTAATAAAATTCTAATTAAATTTATTATATTTCCTCCAAAATTTATTAAAACAAATAAAATACCTAAAACTATAATTATTATATATTCCCCCAAAAAAATTAAAGTAAATCTTCCACTTATATACTCAATATTAAACCCAGACACTAACTCTGATTCACCTTCAATAAAATCAAAAGGTATTCGATTTAACTCAGCTACTATTCTTAAAAATATTATTATACAAACTATAAAATTTATATATCAAAATTTTAAAATCCCTCTTTGATAAACTAAAAAATCAATTAATTTAAAACTTTCAACATAAAAAAATATAATAAAAAAAATTAAAAATATTGATACCTCATAAGACAGGGACTGAGCTACAGACCGAACTCCTCCCAAAATAGCATACATAGAATTCGAAGACCAACCACTTATTATAATAATATAAACCCCTAATCTTAAACATCTCATTATATATAATAAAAATAAATTTATACAAAATAAATTTTCATTAAATGGAACCCTAACTACTAATATTAATACTATAAAAAATCCAACTATAGGCCTCATAAAATAAAATAAATAATTTAATTTATACAGTTTTACATTCTCCTTTACAAATAATTTAATAGCATCTCCAAATGACTGAAATACTCCTAATAATAAAACCTTATTGGGACCTTTTCGATCCTGAATATATCCAAGAATTTTACGTTCTAATAGCACAAAAAATGCCACTCCCACTAAAATCCCAATAATTATTACAATTAATCTAATAAAAATAAAAAATATATCTTTTACATAAATCTTACTCCCCATACAACTTATTTTTAAATAAATAAATATTTTAAAATCATTTTTTATTTTATTTATACACTATCTGCTCTAGCATTATAAATTCATAATTTAATTTTATTCATTAAAATTAACTTTTTGTTAATCTTTATTATAAAATTTTTAATATTTTAAGTCCTTTCGTACAATAAAATATACTTTTTTTATAGATAGAAACCGATCTGGCTTTCACCGATCTGAACTCAAATCATGTATGATTTTAATAGTCGAACAGACTAAAAATTTAAATTTCTCCATTTAATTTTTATCATAATTCAACATCGAGGTCGCAAACAATTTTATCAATATGAACTCTCCAAAATTATAACGCTGTTATCCCTAAGGTAATTTATTCTAATAATTATAATAATAATCAAACTACTCATTAATCTATGTTTTAATCTTATTAAAGTTTAACTATTTTAACTATCCTCCCAATAAAATATATTTGTCAATTAAATCTTATTAAAAAATTAATTTTAAAAACCAAATTTTATTAAATTCTATAGGGTCTTATCGTCTTATAAATCCATAAAAGCATTTTAACTTTTAATTTAAATTCAATATCATTATACTGAGACAATTTATATTTCATTCACTCTTTCATTCCAGTTTTCAATTAAAAAACAAATGATTTTGCTACCTTTGTACAGTCAATATACTGCAGCCTTTTAACCTTTATCAATGGGCAGAATAGACCTATTATTTATTATCAAATAGGCCATGTTTTTGATAAACAGGTGAATATACCTTTATATTAAATAAAATTTTTGTCAAATTCCTTAATATAATTTTAAAATAATTAATTAATTATACAATCCTAAATTTACTAATTTAATCATTATAACATTTAATTTTTTTATTAAATAATTTTTTTTTATATAAATAAAAACCCTATATATCAAATCTATTATTATCACATTAATATATAAATTATAACATTTTTTTTAAAAAATCCAAATTTTATAGATATTTCTATTATTTATTTAATTTTTAAGTTATTTATTTATCTTTAGTTTATCCCAAAAATATTTAATTTATAAACTTATACTCATAAAAATAATTTTTATTCTTATAATTTATAAATCTGAATTATATTCAATTCTAAAAAAACTAGATATATTTAAAATCGACTAACATTTCACTTCTATTTAAAAATTATTAATAATATTTCTACACTAACTAAAATTTTTAAATAAATCTATTAAATTCGAGAAATATTTAAATTTAAATATTTTTTTTAATTAACCCTTATACAAAAGGTACAATACATAAAATTTACTTTTTTCTTTTCTTTAAAAATCATTTTCATTACTATCAATAACATCAATTTTATTAATTCTCACTTTATACTTTAACTAAAAATTTTAATATTACTTTATTTAAAAATAATTTTTACAAGACAAACATCTATATTAATTTATTTATAAAATCTTTCCTTAATACTATAAATCTATTCATAATTTATTTACCCCAATCATTTAATTTTAAAAAATTTTAATTAATTTTATATTAATTATACTATTTATTGTAAATAAATTATTTTTATAAACTAAAATTTTCATAAATTTTATCAATAGGCACCTTCCGGTACTTAAACTTTGTTACGACTTATTTCATTTTATTGAAAGTGACGGGCAATTTGTACATATTTAATTTATTATTCAATTTAATAAATTAATTAAATTTACTTTTAAATCCATTTTCATAAAAAATTTAAATTTTTTAATCCAATAATTAAATTAATTGTAACCCATATTAATCTTAATTAAACTATATTTTGACTTGAATTATTTTAATAAATCTTATAAATTACATTTATCTAACTTAATTAAATACTAAAAACAGCAATACATAAACTTAAATCAAGTATATCTTATCGTGGATTATCAATTAATATACAGGTTCCTCTAAATATTAAATACTGCCAAATCTTTTAAATTTAATGACCTATCATTTAATCTCTTTTAAATTATAGTTACATTTATTATAATAGGGTATCTAATCCTAGTTTATTATATAAATTTCATAAAATTAAAATTTTTAAAAATTTTAATAATAATTTATTATATTTCACCAAATAATTAATTATTAATTAAACTTCTCTCTTTAAAATAATTTTTACTTAAAATATCTAATTAACTTAAATAAAATAGTCTAACCGCTGATGCTGGCACTAATTTTTCCTATCTTTATCATTTTTATCTTATTCTAACTTTCATTAATTTTAATAAAATCTAAATATTACTTAATTTATAATTTTTTAATTATATATTATATAGTATTAATAAAATTTAATTAATTTATAAGCAAAAATTAAACTTAAATTTAATCTATTCTTTATTTATATAATCTTTTTACTAAAAATAAATCTAACATTATAAAAAATTATTTTATATATTATATCTAATTAAATATATATACATTCATAATATATATATATGTTTTCATATATTAAATATTTATTATAATAATAACATACTAATTTATTAATAAATATTTATATTATATAAATAATTATAATCTATAATTTATACTTATTAATATTTTCTTCTTATATTAATATTAAATTTTTTCAATTTAATAATTATTTTTTTAAAAAAACTTATAAATATTTCTTTTTATAAAAATAATCTATATTAATATACAATGAAAGATTATTAATTTAAATACAAAATAATTATATTAAATTTATATTTTAATTATAAATAAATATTACTAATTTATAATTTCAAATTAATATTATAGTTACCTATCTACATTATTAAAGATTATAAGAATAATTATTTTCTCCTTATTTAAATTTTTTTATATTTATCGTATATGTGTTATAATATGTGACATATCTTAAATACTTTATTAATAAGGAGAATAATTATTTTCTCCTTATTTAAATTTTTCTATATTTATCGCTTATATATTATAATATGTGACATATCTTAAATACTTTATTAATTAGGAGAATAATTACTTTATTTAAATTTTTATATTTTATTATATATATATATTTAATATAAATATATATATATATATCTTAATATTTACATCAAATATCAAAAAATTAATAAAATTTTACCTTTAGATTTTTTTTAATTCAATTTAAAGAAAAAAATATAAATTTTTTGATAAAAATTCATAATTTTTATTCATTTAATTTCACTCCCTTTATATAATCTTTTTACTAAAAATAAATCTAACATTATAAAAAATTATTTTATATATTATATCTAATTAAATATATATACATTCATAATATATATATATGTTTTCATATATTAAATATTTATTATAATAATAACATACTAATTTATTAATAAATATTTATATTATATAAATAATTATAATCTATAATTTATACTTATTAATATTTTCTTCTTATATTAATATTAAATTTTTTCAATTTAATAATTATTTTTTTAAAAAAACTTATAAATATTTCTTTTTATAAAAATAATCTATATTAATATACAATGAAAGATTATTAATTTAAATACAAAATAATTATATTAAATTTATATTTTAATTATAAATAAATATTACTAATTTATAATTTCAAATTAATATTATAATTACCTATCTACATTATTAAAGATTATAAGAATAATTATTTTTTCTTTATTTAAATTTTTTTATATTTATCGTATATGTGTTATAATATGTGACATATCTTAAATACTTTATTAATAAGGAGAATAATTATTTTCTCCTTATTTAAATTTTTCTATATTTATCGCTTATATATTATAATATGTGACATATCTTAAATACTTTATTAATTAGGAGAATAATTACTTTATTTAAATTTTTATATTTTATTATATATATATATTTAATATAAATATATATATATATATCTTAATATTTACATCAAATATCAAAAAATTAATAAAATTTTACCTTTAGATTTTTTTTAATTCAATTTAAAGAAAAAAATATAAATTTTTTGATAAAAATTCATAATTTTTATTCATTTAATTTCACTCCCTTTATATAATCTTTTTACTAAAAATAAATCTAACATTATAAAAAATTATTTTATATATTATATCTAATTAAATATATATACATTCATAATATATATATATGTTTTCATATATTAAATATTTATTATAATAATAACATACTAATTTATTAATAAATATTTATATTATATAAATAATTATAATCTATAATTTATACTTATTAATATTTTCTTCTTATATTAATATTAAATTTTTTCAATTTAATAATTATTTTTTTAAAAAAACTTATAAATATTTCTTTTTATAAAAATAATCTATATTAATATACAATGAAAGATTATTAATTTAAATACAAAATAATTATATTAAATTTATATTTTAATTATAAATAAATATTACTAATTTATAATTTCAAATTAATATTATAGTTACCTATCTACATTATTAAAGATTATAAGAATAATTATTTTTTCTTTATTTAAATTTTTTTATATTTATCGTATATGTGTTATAATATGTGACATATCTTAAATACTTTATTAATAAGGAGAATAATTATTTTCTCCTTATTTAAATTTTTCTATATTTATCGCTTATATATTATAATATGTGACATATCTTAAATACTTTATTAATTAGGAGAATAATTACTTTATTTAAATTTTTATATTTTATTATATATATATATATTTAATATAAATATATATATATATATCTTAATATTTACATCAAATATCAAAAAATTAATAAAATTTTACCTTTAGATTTTTTTTAATTCAATTTAAAGAAAAAAATATAAATTTTTTGATAAAAATTCATAATTTTTATTCATTTAATTTCACTCCCTTTATATAATCTTTTTACTAAAAATAAATCTAACATTATAAAAAATTATTTTATATATTATATCTAATTAAATATATATACATTCATAATATATATATATGTTTTCATATATTAAATATTTATTATAATAATAACATACTAATTTATTAATAAATATTTATATTATATAAATAATTATAATCTATAATTTATACTTATTAATATTTTCTTCTTATATTAATATTAAATTTTTTCAATTTAATAATTATTTTTTTAAAAAAACTTATAAATATTTCTTTTTATAAAAATAATCTATATTAATATACAATGAAAGATTATTAATTTAAATACAAAATAATTATATTAAATTTATATTTTAATTATAAATAAATATTACTAATTTATAATTTCAAATTAATATTATAATTACCTATCTACATTATTAAAGATTATAAGAATAATTATTTTTTCTTTATTTAAATTTTTTTATATTTATCGTATATGTGTTATAATATGTGACATATCTTAAATACTTTATTAATAAGGAGAATAATTATTTTCTCCTTATTTAAATTTTTCTATATTTATCGCTTATATATTATAATATGTGACATATCTTAAATACTTTATTAATTAGGAGAATAATTACTTTATTTAAATTTTTATATTTTATTATATATATATATATTTAATATAAATATATATATATATATCTTAATATTTACATCAAATATCAAAAAATTAATAAAATTTTACCTTTAGATTTTTTTTAATTCAATTTAAAGAAAAAAATATAAATTTTTTGATAAAAATTCATAATTTTTATTCATTTAATTTCACTCCCTTTATATAATCTTTTTACTAAAAATAAATCTAACATTATAAAAAATTATTTTATATATTATATCTAATTAAATATATATACATTCATAATATATATATATGTTTTCATATATTAAATATTTATTATAATAATAACATACTAATTTATTAATAAATATTTATATTATATAAATAATTATAATCTATAATTTATACTTATTAATATTTTCTTCTTATATTAATATTAAATTTTTTCAATTTAATAATTATTTTTTTAAAAAAACTTATAAATATTTCTTTTTATAAAAATAATCTATATTAATATACAATGAAAGATTATTAATTTAAATACAAAATAATTATATTAAATTTATATTTTAATTATAAATAAATATTACTAATTTATAATTTCAAATTAATATTATAATTACCTATCTACATTATTAAAGATTATAAGAATAATTATTTTTTCTTTATTTAAATTTTTTTATATTTATCGTATATGTGTTATAATATGTGACATATCTTAAATACTTTATTAATAAGGAGAATAATTATTTTCTCCTTATTTAAATTTTTCTATATTTATCGCTTATATATTATAATATGTGACATATCTTAAATACTTTATTAATTAGGAGAATAATTACTTTATTTAAATTTTTATATTTTATTATATATATATATTTAATATAAATATATATATATATATCTTAATATTTACATCAAATATCAAAAAATTAATAAAATTTTACCTTTAGATTTTTTTTAATTCAATTTAAAGAAAAAAATATAAATTTTTTGATAAAAATTCATAATTTTTATTCATTTAATTTCACTCCCTTTATATAATCTTTTTACTAAAAATAAATCTAACATTATAAAAAATTATTTTATATATTATATCTAATTAAATATATATACATTCATAATATATATATATGTTTTCATATATTAAATATTTATTATAATAATAACATACTAATTTATTAATAAATATTTATATTATATAAATAATTATAATCTATAATTTATACTTATTAATATTTTCTTCTTATATTAATATTAAATTTTTTCAATTTAATAATTATTTTTTTAAAAAAACTTATAAATATTTCTTTTTATAAAAATAATCTATATTAATATACAATGAAAGATTATTAATTTAAATACAAAATAATTATATTAAATTTATATTTTAATTATAAATAAATATTACTAATTTATAATTTCAAATTAATATTATAATTACCTATCTACATTATTAAAGATTATAAGAATAATTATTTTTTCTTTATTTAAATTTTTTTATATTTATCGTATATGTGTTATAATATGTGACATATCTTAAATACTTTATTAATAAGGAGAATAATTATTTTCTCCTTATTTAAATTTTTCTATATTTATCGCTTATATATTATAATATGTGACATATCTTAAATACTTTATTAATTAGGAGAATAATTACTTTATTTAAATTTTTATATTTTATTATATATATATATTTAATATAAATATATATATATATATCTTAATATTTACATCAAATATCAAAAAATTAATAAAATTTTACCTTTAGATTTTTTTTAATTCAATTTAAAGAAAAAAATATAAATTTTTTGATAAAAATTCATAATTTTTATTCATTTAATTTCACTCCCTTTATATAATCTTTTTACTAAAAATAAATCTAACATTATAAAAAATTATTTTATATATTATATCTAATTAAATATATATACATTCATAATATATATATATGTTTTCATATATTAAATATTTATTATAATAATAACATACTAATTTATTAATAAATATTTATATTATATAAATAATTATAATCTATAATTTATACTTATTAATATTTTCTTCTTATATTAATATTAAATTTTTTCAATTTAATAATTATTTTTTTAAAAAAACTTATAAATATTTCTTTTTATAAAAATAATCTATATTAATATACAATGAAAGATTATTAATTTAAATACAAAATAATTATATTAAATTTATATTTTAATTATAAATAAATATTACTAATTTATAATTTCAAATTAATATTATAGTTACCTATCTACATTATTAAAGATTATAAGAATAATTATTTTTTCTTTATTTAAATTTTTTTATATTTATCATATATGTGTTATAATATGTGACATATCTTAAATACTTTATTAATAAGGAGAATAATTATTTTCTCCTTATTTAAATTTTTCTATATTTATCGCTTATATATTATAATATGTGACATATCTTAAATACTTTATTAATTAGGAGAATAATTACTTTATTTAAATTTTTATATTTTATTATATATATATATTTAATATAAATATATATATATATATCTTAATATTTACATCAAATATCAAAAAATTAATAAAATTTTACCTTTAGATTTTTTTTAATTCAATTTAAAGAAAAAAATATAAATTTTTTGATAAAAATTCATAATTTTTATTCATTTAATTTCACTCCCTTTATATAATCTTTTTACTAAAAATAAATCTAACATTATAAAAAATTATTTTATATTTTATATCTAATTAAATACTCATATTCTAATACACCTATACATCTCCACTATCATTTAATAATATATTATCTCAAATATAATCATAATATAATTTATTTAAATAAAAATATAAACCTTCACAATTTTACTAACTTATATTATATATTAATTCCATCAATTATTAAATAAACTAATATTATCTAATATATTTACAAATTCTAATTTTTTTCTAACAAAAAAATTATATAAATTTTAAATCATAATACTAGAAAATTATAATTTTCTTAAATAAATTTACATTTTATTACTTTAATCAGACATAGTATTATTTATAAATTAATTTCTTACCTAAATGATTGTGCCTGAAAAAGGAGTATTTTGATAGAATAAATCATATAAAATTTAATTTTTATCATCATTAAATTATATAAATCAGCTAAATTAAGCTAGTAGGTTCATACCCTAAAAATATAATAACATTATTTTATATATTATAAATATATTTATATTTATATTTATATTTATATTTATATTTATATTTATATTTATATTTATATTTATATTTATATTTATATTTATATTTGATAATTATCTTATCACTTAAAATCCCAAAAATTTTTATGCTCTTTTTTACATTAAAATATAATTTATTTTTATGAATAAATCACAATTGCAACAAAATTTACAACCCTACTTACCTTCATATTCAATCTCTAATCCAAATAAATTATTCTATTTTATTTTATTTTCTATATCTATAATTTCTGTTCTATCTATATTTTTATCCAACTTTATTCATTTATGAGTACTTATAGAAATTAATACCCTTCTTATAATCTCAATAATAAGAATTTACACAAAAAGATATAAATCAATTATAAATTTCTTTGCTATTCAATCTTTTTCAAGTCTTATTTTAATTTATCTTCTTATAGTTAAAAATAATATTGATTCCACTAATCCAACTTATACATCAATTAACTTTATATTAACTTTATCATTTTCTCTAAAACTAGGCCTCTTCCCTTTCTTTTTTTGACCCCCCTTAATTAATAAAAACATTTCATGAACTATACTATTAATAATATCTACCTCACAAAAATTTATTCCTTTATTAATTTTTAACATATTTATTGATCAATTTACAAATAATCAAATTATATTATCTATCATTTTTATCTCTATTTTATCTTCAAGAATTTCAACAATTATAAATTCATATGAAACGAACCTAAAAAAAATTATAACTCTATCTTCAACTAATCATCTTAGATGAATATTAATAATTATCATATTTGATTCAAATATATTTTTAATTTACTTTATTACTTACACCTTATCAATAATTTTTTTATGTTCAATTTTTAATAAACTTAATATTATTTTTATTCACTCACTATCTAAAATTCAATTATTTAATTTTAAAATAATTAATTTCTTTATTATTTTAAACTTATTAATTATTAGAGGCCTACCTCCTTTTTTTACCTTTATTATAAAAGTTAATATCCTAAAAATTATAATTGAAAGAAATGCCTACCTTGCCTCTTTTCTTTTAATAGCTATATCAACTTTTACATTAATTTTTTATTTAAATATTATTATAAAAATAAATATACTTAATCTTCTAAAAATCAAATTTTATAAATTTAATATATTTAATATAAAATTTAATTTTATATCAATTTTATATATTAGAATACTAACTCTAATACTTACCTTTTTTGCCCTCTTTATTTACCCATAATAATCAATAATAATCAATAATAATCAGTAAGATTTTAAGATAACTTAATCATTTAGCCTTCAAAGCTAAAAATATAAAATATTTTATAAATCTTAACATAATTTCACTTACTATCTTTAAACTTGCAATTTACTATTTTAATTAAACTATTAAGACAAATTTATTTCTTATTATTTATGACAAAATGATTATACTCAACAAATCACAAAGATATCGGTATATTATATTTTATTTTTGCCCTATGATCAGGAACTATCGGAGCATCCATAAGATTAATTATTCGAATAGAGCTTAGATCTCCTGGCAATCTAATTAATAATGACCAAATTTACAATTCTATTATTACTGCTCACGCATTTATTATAATTTTTTTTATAGTTATACCCTTTATAATTGGGGGGTTTGGAAATTGATTAATTCCATTAATACTAGGTATTCCAGATATGGCATTTCCTCGAATAAATAATATAAGATTTTGACTTCTACCTCCTTCATTATTCCTTCTAATTATAAGAAACTTTATTGGAGGGGGTGTTGGTACAGGATGAACCCTTTATCCCCCCTATCATCCATTATTGGCCATAATTCTCCTTCAGTAGATCTAAGAATTTTCTCTCTCCATATTGCAGGAATTTCTTCAATTATAGGAGCAATTAATTTTATTGTAACAATTCTAAATATACATGTCAAAACCCATTCATTAAATTTTTTACCATTATTCTCTTGGTCTGTCCTAATTACAGCATTCTTATTACTTTTATCTTTACCTGTTTTAGCTGGCGCAATCACCATACTTTTAACAGATCGAAATTTTAATACATCCTTTTTCGATCCAACTGGAGGCGGAGACCCTATTTTATACCAACATTTATTCTGATTTTTTGGTCATCCAGAAGTATACATTTTAATTCTCCCAGGATTTGGAATTATTTCCCATATTATCACTAATGAAAGAGGAAAAAAAGAAATTTTTGGATCATTAGGAATAATCTATGCTATACTCGCTATTGGTCTATTAGGATTTATCGTTTGAGCTCATCATATATTCACAGTAGGTCTTGATATTGACACCCGAGCTTATTTTACTTCAGCAACAATAATTATTGCTATTCCTACTGGTATTAAAGTATTTAGATGACTTGCAACTATTTACGGATCAAAAATCCAATTTTCACCTGCTATAATTTGAAGAATAGGATTTATTTTCCTATTTACAATAGGAGGATTAACTGGAATTATTCTATCTAATTCATCCTTAGATATTATTCTTCATGATACCTATTATGTAATTGGTCACTTTCATTATGTTTTATCCATAGGTGCAGTATTTGCTATTATCGCAGGATTTATCCATTGATACCCCTAATTTTCGGACTATCAATAAATAAACTATGATTAAAAATCCAATTTACTTCAATATTTATCGGAGTAAATATAACTTTTTTCCCTCATCATTTTCTAGGTTTAGCGGGATTTCCTCGACGTTACTCTGACTACCCCGATATATACACTCCTTGAAATGTTATCTCTTCAATTGGCTCTATAATTTCCTTTTTTTCTATAATTTTTTTTATTTTTATTATTTGAGAATCTTTTATATCACAACGAATTATCTTATATAAATTTTTTATATCCCCTAATTTAGAATGAAACCACTCCTTCCCACCTATAATGCACTCTTATCAAGAAATTCCCTATACTACTAATTAATATTATAATATAGCAAATTAGTGCATTGATTTTAAACATCAAATATAAAAAATTTTAAATATTTTTTTATTATAAATTCAAACATGATTAAATTTTTATATTCAAGATTCTAACACTCCTAATATAAATCAACTAATTATATTTCATGACTATTCTATACTTATGTTAATCCTTATCACAAGATTAATTACATATATATTTATTTTCCTTATTACTAATAAAATCACCAACCGATTTATAACTAATGAACATTTTATTGAAACAATCTGAACTATTACACCTATATTAACTCTACTTCTTATTGCTATTCCATCATTAAAAATCTTATATATAACAGAAGAATTTTTCTCCCCAGCAATTACAGTTAAAGCAATTGGCCATCAATGATACTGAAGATATGAATTATCAGATTATAAAAATATCAGATTCGATTCTTATATAATCCCATATAAAAAAATAAATCAATCCCAATTCCGACTTCTAGATGTAGACAATCGATTAATTCTTCCATTTGATATCCCTATTCGAGTATTAGCTTCATCTACAGATGTAATCCATTCTTGAGCTATCCCTGCTTTAGGAATTAAAATTGATGCTACTCCAGGACGAATAAATCAAACATTTATTCAAATAATTCGTCCTGGTATTTTTTTTGGCCAATGTTCAGAAATTTGTGGCATAAATCATAGATTTATACCAATTATAATTGAATCTACATCCTTAAATTTATTCATCAAATGAATTAATTCTATATAATCTTTATCATTAAGAAACTTTAAAGAAGTAAAAGTCTCTTAAACTTTTAATGGTTATTAAAAATTAACCCTTAATGATAATAATATACCTAAAAATTTTTACAATTTATTTCTATTTTTAATCTATACTTCACACATACATACACACACATATATATATATATATAATTTAAAAAGATTAGTTAATATATAACATTTAAATGTCATTTAAAAATTATTAATTTTATTAATATCTTTTTATCCCACAATTAAGTCCATTAAAATGATTAATTCTCTATATCTCAACTATTACTATCGCAATTCTAATTATTATTAAAATAAATTATTTTTTCTTAAATAAAATCAATTCTTCAAAAATTTCACCTTTCCTATCTTATAAACAAATAAAATGAAAAACACTTACCTAATCTATGACACCAAATCTATTTTCCATTTTTGACCCTTATACTTCTATTAATTACTCCTTTAATTGATTAAGCCTTATAATCCCTTTATTTTTTTTTCCTAATCAATTCTGATTTAAAAAATCTAAAATATTTATATTTTGACTTTTTATTAATAATTTTCTATTAAAAGAATTTAAAAATTTTAAAAAAAATAATTTAACTAATATTATTACTTTCTTTTCTATATTTATAATAATTCTAATTATAAACTTTATTGGGCTATTCCCCTATATTTTCACCCCTTCAAGGCATCTCTCTATTACTCTCCCTCTTTCTCTAACAATCTGATTAAGAATTATACTTTTCTATTGAACTAAAATAACAAATTTAAGATTTGCTCATCTTGTCCCTCTTAATACTCCTTCAATTTTAATAATATTTATAGTCCTAATTGAAACAATTAGAAATATTATCCGCCCTATTACATTATCAATCCGTTTATCTGCAAATATAATTGCAGGCCATCTTCTTTTATGTCTTCTCGGATCGACCGGAACCTCAATAAATCTTCACTTAATTAATTTATTAATTACTACACAAATCTTACTTTTTTTACTCGAATTAGCTGTTTCAATTATTCAATCATATGTATTTATAACTTTAATATCTCTCTATTCTAATGAACTATAAATGAACAAATCAAATCATCCATATCATATAGTTTCAATCAGCCCCTGACCTTTAATTCTATCAATTAATATCATATTATTTCTTATTAGATTAATTAAATGATTCTACTTCATAAGTACCAATTTAATAATTATATCTTCAATCTCTTTAATCTTAACTTTAATTCAATGATGACGTGATATTATTCGAGAAAGAACTTTCCAAGGTATACATACATCTTACACCATAAAAAATCTAAAATTAAGAATAATTTTATTTATCACATCTGAAATTTTTTTTTTCATCTCCTTATTTTGAGCATACTTTCACTCTTCTTTATCTCCTAGAATTGAAATTGGAATAATATGACCTCCAAAAAATATTATTATATTTAATCCTTATGATATCCCTCTATTAAATTCTATTATCTTAATTACATCAGGGATCACAATTACCTGATCTCATAACTCTCTCCTCAATAAAAAAAATAAAATAGCCTTCTTCACTTTATTATATACAATTTATTTAAGATTTATATTTACTATATGCCAATATTTTGAATATAAAAGAGCCTCTTTTACTATTGCTGACTCAATCTTTGGGTCAATTTTCTTTATAACTACTGGATTCCATGGAATCCATGTAATTATTGGAACAATTTTTCTTATTGTATGTATATTTCGTATAATTTTTAATCATTTTTCTAGATATCACCACTTTGGGTTTGAAGCTGCTATCTGATACTGACATTTTGTAGATATTGTATGATTATTTGTATATACATGACTTTATTGATGATCTTTTTACTTATATAGTATATTAATTACATTTAACTTCCAATTAAAAAAATTATTTTTAACAAATAATATAAGTAATAATTATTTTTACTATCTCTATTATTCCTCTCATATTTACTATTATTCTTATCTTAATTAATACACTTCTATCCCTTAAAATTTTCCAAGATCGAGAAAAACCATCCCCATACGAATGTGGATTTAACCCCTTAACTTCCCCTCATCTCCCATTCTCTATTCAATTCTATCTAGTTGCTGTAATTTTTTTAATCTTTGATATTGAAATTATTTTTATACTTCCCTTTACCCCCTCTCTAACAATAAACTACTATCTATTTTATTGAATACAGTCATTTCTAATGATTTATATCTGCTTAGTTATTGGTCTAATTTACGAATGAAATGAACAATCAATTATCTGACTTAAATAAATATTTAGATAGGATATTAGTTAAAAAATAACATTTATTTTGCAAATAAAAATTAAAATTAATTAAATTTATATCTTTAATATGAATGGAAAATCCAATTTAATTTCGACTTAAATATTTGATTATTAAAACTAATCCATATTACCTTTACCTTTATTATCTCATATAAATTTTTAATTGAAGCCAAAATAGAGGCAAATTATTGTTAATAATTAAACTGAATAATTTTTTCCAATTAAATTTCAACTTCAACTCCTCATCTTTTATTTAACACTTTCTAA
Organism: Vespa mandarinia; assembly: GCF_050613455.1. Taxonomy (NCBI): domain Eukaryota; kingdom Metazoa; phylum Arthropoda; class Insecta; order Hymenoptera; family Vespidae; genus Vespa; species Vespa mandarinia. Next base: position 31,813 of record NW_028197166.1, on the reverse strand, counting down.
TTTCCATTAATTTATATAGTTTAATTAAAACATTTTATTTTCAATAAAAAAATAATACATATTTTATATTTATAAATTAAACTTAATATATTAAAGAAATAACTTCATATAAAGCTTCTAACTTTATTACAATGATTAAAAATCATTTTATTTCTTCTATTTTTAATTTATTAGTTTTAATTTTAATTTTTATTCCAATCTAAATCTCTTTCTTCTTTATTTAAAAACAATTCATGTTACCATAATATCTTCAATATTAGACTCTTATCTTAAGCTATTTAAATAATTAAACTTAATTCCCATAAATTAATATTATCATAAAAACTAATATTCATATAAATATAAATAAATTCATATATATGAATTTATCCAATATTAATAAATCTAATAAATTCACAATAAATCTTTTTTTTACTCCATAAATAAATAAATACTCTAAAACACCCTTATCAAATCTCTTATATATTAATATAGAAAATTTTAAAGGATAATATCTAATTTTTATATAAATTAAATTTAAACCTCATATTCTAGAAAAATATATTTTTCTAAAATTTCTCAAATTTATTATATTAAAAAATCTTATAAATCAACCTAATATACATCCCACTAAACAAATCTGTATAACTATTAATTTTTCAAATAAATTTAAAATAATTAAAGTAAAATTTATTAAATTTATATAAAAATACCCAATTATCAAAGAATAAAAATATAAAATAATTAATGATACTCTTATTATTACCCTCTCTCCTAATAAAATAAAATAATTTATTTTATTTATATAACTCAAATATACCATAATAATTAAACGAATACTATAAGAAACCGTAAATATTGTAGAAACTAATAATATTAATATTCTTACTATATTTATCTTTCTTATTAAAAAAACTTCTATAATTAAATCCTTAGAATAATATCCAGAAAAAAAAGGAAATCCACATAATGATAATAACGATACAAAAAATACAAGCCTAACAAAAGGATAATATCTAACTAATCTCCCTATAAATCGAATATCCTGATTATTATTTATTTGATGAATTAAAACTCCTCTACATATAAATAATAAAGATTTAAATAAAGCATGAATTAATAAATGTATAAATCCCAAATCTACTTCTCCCAACCTTAAAATTCTCATTATTAATCCTAATTGTCTTAATGTAGATAATGCAATAATCTTCTTTAAATCATTCTCAAAATTAGCTATTAACCCAGATATTATTATTGTAGACCTAGAAATAAATAATATTAAACTTATTAAATGATTCCTTACCAAATATCTATTATATCGCATTAATAAATAAACTCCAGCTGTTACTAAAGTTGAAGAATGAACTAAGGAAGAAACAGGAGTAGGGGCAGCTATTGCTAAAGGTAATCAAGAAGAAAATGGTAACTGAGCCCTTTTTGTAAATGCTCTTAATATTATTAATAAAGAAAAATAAAAATAATCAAATCTATAAAATATCCCATTCCATGACCCTAACATAACTATTAATCTAATTATCATTAAAATACCTACATCACCAATACGATTTAATAAAACTGTAATTATTCCAGAAGTAAAAGACTTTCAATTATGATAATAAATCACTAAACAATAAGAAATTAAGCCTAATCCATCCCATCCTAATAATAACCCTATAATATTAGGACAAATAATTAATATTAATATCCTTAAAACAAATATAATTACTAATAAAAAAAATCGATTAATATTTATATCCCCCTCTATATATCTTAGCCTATATAATATTACAAATCTAGAAATCATTAAAACTAACCTAAAAAATATTATAGATACCCAATCTACATAAAAAATAAATTCTATATTTATTGAATTTATTCTTATAAAAACCCATTCTATTAACAACCTTAATTTTATTAATATCAAGATTATAGATAAAATTATAAATCCTAATCTAAAAAAAAAAAAAAAAAAAATATTCATTAATAATATAATTTAAAATATTTATTTTATATCTTTAGATCCACACTCTAATATTTTATTTTATTAAACTATTTAAATACATCTACGCCTATACCTTTCTTCTTCTTTTCTCTTTTCTTTTCCTTTCTCTTTCTTTCCCTTTCTCTTTCTTTCCCTTTCTTTTCATTATTGTAAATCTACATTATAAATATTCCTATTCTTAAAAATAAAAAATTTAAAGGAATTCAATGTAAAATTAACATAAAATAATCTTTTACAAATACATTTTTATAATTCATTTGTAAAACCAGCCTTTCTCCATGTTGCCTTAATCTAAATAAATATAATGAATAAGTAGCTCTTAAAAAACATATAACTATCAATATTCCTATAATCCTAACTCTTCAACTTATTAATCCTATTAATAAAAAAATTTCTCTAATTAAATTTAAACTAATAGGGGCAGATAAATTAGATGAACATATTAAAAATCATATTAATCTCAAAGAAGGGTTAATACTTATTGAACCTTTATTTAAATAAATTAATCGCCTTCCAAAACATTCATAATTAATATTTACAATATAAAATAATCCAGATGAGCATAGCCCATGAGCTAACATTATTATTAAACCCCCAATTAACCCCATCTTAGTCAATGTAGCTATCCCTCTAATTAAAAGTCTTATATGAACAATAGATGAATAAGCTACTAATATCTTTATATCTACTTGAATTAAACATAATAATCTTATTAAAATACCCCCAATAACTCCTAAAGTAATTATTATATATCTTCATTGTATTATATTAAATCTAAAAATTTGTACTATTCGCAATATTCCATATCTACCTAATTTTAATAAAACTCCAGCTAAAATTATAGACCCATAAACTGGGGCCTCAACATGAGCCTTAGGCAATCAAATATGGAAAAAAAATGTTGGTAATTTAACTATAAATCCTATCAAACATAAAAAAAACATAACTCTATCTAGTTTTAAATTTAAAAAAATTAATATTATAATTATCAATCTTTTATACTCAAAAAACAATATAATTAATACCCATATAAAAGGAACTGAAGATACAGCAGTATATATTATTATATATATTGCAGCTTCATACCGTTCATATGCGTACCCCCCGTATAAAATTAAAAAAAAAATCGGTAATAAACTAGCTTCAAAAATCAAATAAAATATTATTAAATTTATAGAAAAAAAACATAATATTAATAAATTTATTAAGCCTAAAACTATTAATTCTATTAAATCTGTCATATTAATTATTAATATACACCCTCTAATTCATAAACTTAAAATTACTAATATATAAGAATAATAATCTATAAAAAATAACCCCCCTCCAATTCATATATTTCTAGAATAATATAATAATATTATTAATATATACCTAGATGCACAAAATATAATAATTGACTTACTAAATTTAATGCTCTTAAATTTTAACAACCTAATTCTTATAAATAATATTAAAATTAATTTTATCATACTAATCTTAAACTTTTAATATATTCATTACCCTTATAACGAATAATTAAAACAACTATAGAAATTCCCATAACCCCCTCTATTACAAACATAACTATAAAAATTAATATATAAAACTCTATTCTTAAATTTATTAATATTATAAAGATATTAAATAATACAATAACGACAACAAATTCAATACAAATTAATAATATTAATACATGATCATAAAATTTTCATATTAAGAATGATCTTATTAAAAATAAAGTTAACCCAAATATGTAATTTAATAAAATTTTATCACAAATTAACTATATATATATATGCATTATATGTATACTATATTAAATATAAATTAATACGCTACCTAGCTTAATAGTTTAATAAAACATAAATTTTGTAAATTTAAATTAAATATATAATTATTTTTAAGCTTTAATTTCAAAAAAATAAATAACTTTATATCTTTAATTTCCAAAATTAAAATTTTCTTTAAACTATCTTTTGCTTAAAATTTTAACTATTCAATACAATGCTTAAATCAATAATTAACTCTTTTTGTTTTTTAATGCTACTTATCCTACTATATTTTATTCTACACCCACAATTATCTATTATCCAATCAATAGCCTTACTAATGCTATTTACAATCTATGCTTGCCTATCATTAAGGGCTTTCTTTACCTTTTCACTTTATTCATTCCTAATTTTTTTAATGATTGTGGGAGGACTAATAATTTTATTCATAATATTCCTTAGCCTTATTTCAAATCAATATATACCCTCAAAATGAAAAAACCTATTTTTACCAATATCTATCATCCTACCTCTTTTAATTATAATGATTATCTCTCAAGAACCATCATTAATAAATTTAAATATAAATTATATTAATATTTCTATTAATTATTTATTTAATAATAGGTCATTTTTAAATTTAAATATACTATTAAATCTACCCTTCAATTTTTATGTTGTTGCCCTAATATTTTTCCTCTTATTTAGTCTTATTTTAATTACAAAAATTTGTTTAATTAATTCAAAACCTTTACGAACAATTAAAAAATAATTTAATGAATAAATCATTTATATATAATAATACTTTATTAAAAATTATTATAAATTCTTTTATTTCTTTACCTACACCAATTAATATTAATTATTGGTGAAACCTAGGATCTTTACTAGGCCTATCTCTTTTAATTCAATTAATTTCTGGAATTTTTTTATCTATACATTACTGCCCCTCAACTGAAATAGCCTTTAATAGAATTATCTTAATTATACAAGATATAAATTATGGCTGAATCATACGGATTATCCACAGTAATGGGGCTTCGATTTTTTTTATTTGCATATATACCCATATTGGCCGAGGAATTTACTACCAATCTTTTAATTTAGTAAAAACATGAATTATTGGAGTCATAATTCTCCTTTTAACTATAATAACAGCATTTTTGGGATATGTGCTCCCCTGAGGGCAAATATCCTTTTGAGGAGCAACTGTCATTACTAACCTTCTATCTGCAATTCCCTATATCGGTCAAACTTTAGTAGAATGAATCTGAGGAGGGTTTGCTGTAGATCTCCCAACACTTAATCGATTTTATTCATTTCATTTTATCTTACCGTTCATTATTACATTTATAGTAATTATTCACTTAACCCTCCTTCATGAATCTGGATCTTCAAACCCAATAGGAATTAATAGAAATATATATAAAATTTTATTTCATAAAAATTTTTCCTTTAAAGACTTAATTACTTTTATTATTTTAATTATTGCCTTTTTCTATTTTATACTCCAATACCCTTTTCTTTTAAGTGATCCAGATAATTTTATTAAAGCTAATTCAATAATTACTCCCATTCACATTAAACCAGAATGATACTTCTTATTTGCTTATGCAATTCTCCGGGGCATCCCCAATAAACTAGGGGGAGTGATTGCTCTACTTTCTGCAATCTTAATTTTATTAATTCTTCCTTTTATTAGAGCTCCCCATAAATTTAATTTCAAATTTAATCCTCTTTATCAAATTAATTTTTGAATACTTTTTTCGACATTTTATATACTAACTTGACTCGGGGGGCAAGAAATTGAAACTCCATTTATTGAGTTAACTCAATTATACTCAATCCTATATTTTATACTTTTCATAAATATAAACTGACTCAATAAAATTTGATTAACTCTTTTATTAAATAAATAATAAATTATCTTAATTAGTTAATAAGCAATAATGCATATATTTTGAAAATATAATTATAGAAATTAAAATTTTCTATTAACTTATTATATATAAATACTTCAATAATTCATTTAATTAAATTCTAAATTTAATGCACTAATCTGCCAATATAATTTATTATTTAAATTTAGACTTAATATAAACTTAAAAAATCTTTTAATAAAATTTTATTACACTAAACTTTTTAATGTATAAATTTTACCTTTTATCCATAATAAAAATCATTATTTATATTTTAATTAATATATTAAATATAAATAATATTTAAAAATAAATACTATTAATAAATTTAATATAACTAATCTTAAAATATAATATCAACAAAAATATATTAAATTATCATATCGTATCCGAGGCAAACATCCTCGAATTCAAATTACTAAAATTATAAATATCAATACTAATAAAATTCTAATTAAATTTATTATATTTCCTCCAAAATTTATTAAAACAAATAAAATACCTAAAACTATAATTATTATATATTCCCCCAAAAAAATTAAAGTAAATCTTCCACTTATATACTCAATATTAAACCCAGACACTAACTCTGATTCACCTTCAATAAAATCAAAAGGTATTCGATTTAACTCAGCTACTATTCTTAAAAATATTATTATACAAACTATAAAATTTATATATCAAAATTTTAAAATCCCTCTTTGATAAACTAAAAAATCAATTAATTTAAAACTTTCAACATAAAAAAATATAATAAAAAAAATTAAAAATATTGATACCTCATAAGACAGGGACTGAGCTACAGACCGAACTCCTCCCAAAATAGCATACATAGAATTCGAAGACCAACCACTTATTATAATAATATAAACCCCTAATCTTAAACATCTCATTATATATAATAAAAATAAATTTATACAAAATAAATTTTCATTAAATGGAACCCTAACTACTAATATTAATACTATAAAAAATCCAACTATAGGCCTCATAAAATAAAATAAATAATTTAATTTATACAGTTTTACATTCTCCTTTACAAATAATTTAATAGCATCTCCAAATGACTGAAATACTCCTAATAATAAAACCTTATTGGGACCTTTTCGATCCTGAATATATCCAAGAATTTTACGTTCTAATAGCACAAAAAATGCCACTCCCACTAAAATCCCAATAATTATTACAATTAATCTAATAAAAATAAAAAATATATCTTTTACATAAATCTTACTCCCCATACAACTTATTTTTAAATAAATAAATATTTTAAAATCATTTTTTATTTTATTTATACACTATCTGCTCTAGCATTATAAATTCATAATTTAATTTTATTCATTAAAATTAACTTTTTGTTAATCTTTATTATAAAATTTTTAATATTTTAAGTCCTTTCGTACAATAAAATATACTTTTTTTATAGATAGAAACCGATCTGGCTTTCACCGATCTGAACTCAAATCATGTATGATTTTAATAGTCGAACAGACTAAAAATTTAAATTTCTCCATTTAATTTTTATCATAATTCAACATCGAGGTCGCAAACAATTTTATCAATATGAACTCTCCAAAATTATAACGCTGTTATCCCTAAGGTAATTTATTCTAATAATTATAATAATAATCAAACTACTCATTAATCTATGTTTTAATCTTATTAAAGTTTAACTATTTTAACTATCCTCCCAATAAAATATATTTGTCAATTAAATCTTATTAAAAAATTAATTTTAAAAACCAAATTTTATTAAATTCTATAGGGTCTTATCGTCTTATAAATCCATAAAAGCATTTTAACTTTTAATTTAAATTCAATATCATTATACTGAGACAATTTATATTTCATTCACTCTTTCATTCCAGTTTTCAATTAAAAAACAAATGATTTTGCTACCTTTGTACAGTCAATATACTGCAGCCTTTTAACCTTTATCAATGGGCAGAATAGACCTATTATTTATTATCAAATAGGCCATGTTTTTGATAAACAGGTGAATATACCTTTATATTAAATAAAATTTTTGTCAAATTCCTTAATATAATTTTAAAATAATTAATTAATTATACAATCCTAAATTTACTAATTTAATCATTATAACATTTAATTTTTTTATTAAATAATTTTTTTTTATATAAATAAAAACCCTATATATCAAATCTATTATTATCACATTAATATATAAATTATAACATTTTTTTTAAAAAATCCAAATTTTATAGATATTTCTATTATTTATTTAATTTTTAAGTTATTTATTTATCTTTAGTTTATCCCAAAAATATTTAATTTATAAACTTATACTCATAAAAATAATTTTTATTCTTATAATTTATAAATCTGAATTATATTCAATTCTAAAAAAACTAGATATATTTAAAATCGACTAACATTTCACTTCTATTTAAAAATTATTAATAATATTTCTACACTAACTAAAATTTTTAAATAAATCTATTAAATTCGAGAAATATTTAAATTTAAATATTTTTTTTAATTAACCCTTATACAAAAGGTACAATACATAAAATTTACTTTTTTCTTTTCTTTAAAAATCATTTTCATTACTATCAATAACATCAATTTTATTAATTCTCACTTTATACTTTAACTAAAAATTTTAATATTACTTTATTTAAAAATAATTTTTACAAGACAAACATCTATATTAATTTATTTATAAAATCTTTCCTTAATACTATAAATCTATTCATAATTTATTTACCCCAATCATTTAATTTTAAAAAATTTTAATTAATTTTATATTAATTATACTATTTATTGTAAATAAATTATTTTTATAAACTAAAATTTTCATAAATTTTATCAATAGGCACCTTCCGGTACTTAAACTTTGTTACGACTTATTTCATTTTATTGAAAGTGACGGGCAATTTGTACATATTTAATTTATTATTCAATTTAATAAATTAATTAAATTTACTTTTAAATCCATTTTCATAAAAAATTTAAATTTTTTAATCCAATAATTAAATTAATTGTAACCCATATTAATCTTAATTAAACTATATTTTGACTTGAATTATTTTAATAAATCTTATAAATTACATTTATCTAACTTAATTAAATACTAAAAACAGCAATACATAAACTTAAATCAAGTATATCTTATCGTGGATTATCAATTAATATACAGGTTCCTCTAAATATTAAATACTGCCAAATCTTTTAAATTTAATGACCTATCATTTAATCTCTTTTAAATTATAGTTACATTTATTATAATAGGGTATCTAATCCTAGTTTATTATATAAATTTCATAAAATTAAAATTTTTAAAAATTTTAATAATAATTTATTATATTTCACCAAATAATTAATTATTAATTAAACTTCTCTCTTTAAAATAATTTTTACTTAAAATATCTAATTAACTTAAATAAAATAGTCTAACCGCTGATGCTGGCACTAATTTTTCCTATCTTTATCATTTTTATCTTATTCTAACTTTCATTAATTTTAATAAAATCTAAATATTACTTAATTTATAATTTTTTAATTATATATTATATAGTATTAATAAAATTTAATTAATTTATAAGCAAAAATTAAACTTAAATTTAATCTATTCTTTATTTATATAATCTTTTTACTAAAAATAAATCTAACATTATAAAAAATTATTTTATATATTATATCTAATTAAATATATATACATTCATAATATATATATATGTTTTCATATATTAAATATTTATTATAATAATAACATACTAATTTATTAATAAATATTTATATTATATAAATAATTATAATCTATAATTTATACTTATTAATATTTTCTTCTTATATTAATATTAAATTTTTTCAATTTAATAATTATTTTTTTAAAAAAACTTATAAATATTTCTTTTTATAAAAATAATCTATATTAATATACAATGAAAGATTATTAATTTAAATACAAAATAATTATATTAAATTTATATTTTAATTATAAATAAATATTACTAATTTATAATTTCAAATTAATATTATAGTTACCTATCTACATTATTAAAGATTATAAGAATAATTATTTTCTCCTTATTTAAATTTTTTTATATTTATCGTATATGTGTTATAATATGTGACATATCTTAAATACTTTATTAATAAGGAGAATAATTATTTTCTCCTTATTTAAATTTTTCTATATTTATCGCTTATATATTATAATATGTGACATATCTTAAATACTTTATTAATTAGGAGAATAATTACTTTATTTAAATTTTTATATTTTATTATATATATATATTTAATATAAATATATATATATATATCTTAATATTTACATCAAATATCAAAAAATTAATAAAATTTTACCTTTAGATTTTTTTTAATTCAATTTAAAGAAAAAAATATAAATTTTTTGATAAAAATTCATAATTTTTATTCATTTAATTTCACTCCCTTTATATAATCTTTTTACTAAAAATAAATCTAACATTATAAAAAATTATTTTATATATTATATCTAATTAAATATATATACATTCATAATATATATATATGTTTTCATATATTAAATATTTATTATAATAATAACATACTAATTTATTAATAAATATTTATATTATATAAATAATTATAATCTATAATTTATACTTATTAATATTTTCTTCTTATATTAATATTAAATTTTTTCAATTTAATAATTATTTTTTTAAAAAAACTTATAAATATTTCTTTTTATAAAAATAATCTATATTAATATACAATGAAAGATTATTAATTTAAATACAAAATAATTATATTAAATTTATATTTTAATTATAAATAAATATTACTAATTTATAATTTCAAATTAATATTATAATTACCTATCTACATTATTAAAGATTATAAGAATAATTATTTTTTCTTTATTTAAATTTTTTTATATTTATCGTATATGTGTTATAATATGTGACATATCTTAAATACTTTATTAATAAGGAGAATAATTATTTTCTCCTTATTTAAATTTTTCTATATTTATCGCTTATATATTATAATATGTGACATATCTTAAATACTTTATTAATTAGGAGAATAATTACTTTATTTAAATTTTTATATTTTATTATATATATATATTTAATATAAATATATATATATATATCTTAATATTTACATCAAATATCAAAAAATTAATAAAATTTTACCTTTAGATTTTTTTTAATTCAATTTAAAGAAAAAAATATAAATTTTTTGATAAAAATTCATAATTTTTATTCATTTAATTTCACTCCCTTTATATAATCTTTTTACTAAAAATAAATCTAACATTATAAAAAATTATTTTATATATTATATCTAATTAAATATATATACATTCATAATATATATATATGTTTTCATATATTAAATATTTATTATAATAATAACATACTAATTTATTAATAAATATTTATATTATATAAATAATTATAATCTATAATTTATACTTATTAATATTTTCTTCTTATATTAATATTAAATTTTTTCAATTTAATAATTATTTTTTTAAAAAACTTATAAATATTTCTTTTTATAAAAATAATCTATATTAATATACAATGAAAGATTATTAATTTAAATACAAAATAATTATATTAAATTTATATTTTAATTATAAATAAATATTACTAATTTATAATTTCAAATTAATATTATAGTTACCTATCTACATTATTAAAGATTATAAGAATAATTATTTTTTCTTTATTTAAATTTTTTTATATTTATCGTATATGTGTTATAATATGTGACATATCTTAAATACTTTATTAATAAGGAGAATAATTATTTTCTCCTTATTTAAATTTTTCTATATTTATCGCTTATATATTATAATATGTGACATATCTTAAATACTTTATTAATTAGGAGAATAATTACTTTATTTAAATTTTTATATTTTATTATATATATATATATTTAATATAAATATATATATATATATCTTAATATTTACATCAAATATCAAAAAATTAATAAAATTTTACCTTTAGATTTTTTTTAATTCAATTTAAAGAAAAAAATATAAATTTTTTGATAAAAATTCATAATTTTTATTCATTTAATTTCACTCCCTTTATATAATCTTTTTACTAAAAATAAATCTAACATTATAAAAAATTATTTTATATATTATATCTAATTAAATATATATACATTCATAATATATATATATGTTTTCATATATTAAATATTTATTATAATAATAACATACTAATTTATTAATAAATATTTATATTATATAAATAATTATAATCTATAATTTATACTTATTAATATTTTCTTCTTATATTAATATTAAATTTTTTCAATTTAATAATTATTTTTTTAAAAAAACTTATAAATATTTCTTTTTATAAAAATAATCTATATTAATATACAATGAAAGATTATTAATTTAAATACAAAATAATTATATTAAATTTATATTTTAATTATAAATAAATATTACTAATTTATAATTTCAAATTAATATTATAATTACCTATCTACATTATTAAAGATTATAAGAATAATTATTTTTTCTTTATTTAAATTTTTTTATATTTATCGTATATGTGTTATAATATGTGACATATCTTAAATACTTTATTAATAAGGAGAATAATTATTTTCTCCTTATTTAAATTTTTCTATATTTATCGCTTATATATTATAATATGTGACATATCTTAAATACTTTATTAATTAGGAGAATAATTACTTTATTTAAATTTTTATATTTTATTATATATATATATATTTAATATAAATATATATATATATATCTTAATATTTACATCAAATATCAAAAAATTAATAAAATTTTACCTTTAGATTTTTTTTAATTCAATTTAAAGAAAAAAATATAAATTTTTTGATAAAAATTCATAATTTTTATTCATTTAATTTCACTCCCTTTATATAATCTTTTTACTAAAAATAAATCTAACATTATAAAAAATTATTTTATATATTATATCTAATTAAATATATATACATTCATAATATATATATATGTTTTCATATATTAAATATTTATTATAATAATAACATACTAATTTATTAATAAATATTTATATTATATAAATAATTATAATCTATAATTTATACTTATTAATATTTTCTTCTTATATTAATATTAAATTTTTTCAATTTAATAATTATTTTTTTAAAAAAACTTATAAATATTTCTTTTTATAAAAATAATCTATATTAATATACAATGAAAGATTATTAATTTAAATACAAAATAATTATATTAAATTTATATTTTAATTATAAATAAATATTACTAATTTATAATTTCAAATTAATATTATAATTACCTATCTACATTATTAAAGATTATAAGAATAATTATTTTTTCTTTATTTAAATTTTTTTATATTTATCGTATATGTGTTATAATATGTGACATATCTTAAATACTTTATTAATAAGGAGAATAATTATTTTCTCCTTATTTAAATTTTTCTATATTTATCGCTTATATATTATAATATGTGACATATCTTAAATACTTTATTAATTAGGAGAATAATTACTTTATTTAAATTTTTATATTTTATTATATATATATATTTAATATAAATATATATATATATATCTTAATATTTACATCAAATATCAAAAAATTAATAAAATTTTACCTTTAGATTTTTTTTAATTCAATTTAAAGAAAAAAATATAAATTTTTTGATAAAAATTCATAATTTTTATTCATTTAATTTCACTCCCTTTATATAATCTTTTTACTAAAAATAAATCTAACATTATAAAAAATTATTTTATATATTATATCTAATTAAATATATATACATTCATAATATATATATATGTTTTCATATATTAAATATTTATTATAATAATAACATACTAATTTATTAATAAATATTTATATTATATAAATAATTATAATCTATAATTTATACTTATTAATATTTTCTTCTTATATTAATATTAAATTTTTTCAATTTAATAATTATTTTTTTAAAAAAACTTATAAATATTTCTTTTTATAAAAATAATCTATATTAATATACAATGAAAGATTATTAATTTAAATACAAAATAATTATATTAAATTTATATTTTAATTATAAATAAATATTACTAATTTATAATTTCAAATTAATATTATAATTACCTATCTACATTATTAAAGATTATAAGAATAATTATTTTTTCTTTATTTAAATTTTTTTATATTTATCGTATATGTGTTATAATATGTGACATATCTTAAATACTTTATTAATAAGGAGAATAATTATTTTCTCCTTATTTAAATTTTTCTATATTTATCGCTTATATATTATAATATGTGACATATCTTAAATACTTTATTAATTAGGAGAATAATTACTTTATTTAAATTTTTATATTTTATTATATATATATATTTAATATAAATATATATATATATATCTTAATATTTACATCAAATATCAAAAAATTAATAAAATTTTACCTTTAGATTTTTTTTAATTCAATTTAAAGAAAAAAATATAAATTTTTTGATAAAAATTCATAATTTTTATTCATTTAATTTCACTCCCTTTATATAATCTTTTTACTAAAAATAAATCTAACATTATAAAAAATTATTTTATATATTATATCTAATTAAATATATATACATTCATAATATATATATATGTTTTCATATATTAAATATTTATTATAATAATAACATACTAATTTATTAATAAATATTTATATTATATAAATAATTATAATCTATAATTTATACTTATTAATATTTTCTTCTTATATTAATATTAAATTTTTTCAATTTAATAATTATTTTTTTAAAAAAACTTATAAATATTTCTTTTTATAAAAATAATCTATATTAATATACAATGAAAGATTATTAATTTAAATACAAAATAATTATATTAAATTTATATTTTAATTATAAATAAATATTACTAATTTATAATTTCAAATTAATATTATAGTTACCTATCTACATTATTAAAGATTATAAGAATAATTATTTTTTCTTTATTTAAATTTTTTTATATTTATCATATATGTGTTATAATATGTGACATATCTTAAATACTTTATTAATAAGGAGAATAATTATTTTCTCCTTATTTAAATTTTTCTATATTTATCGCTTATATATTATAATATGTGACATATCTTAAATACTTTATTAATTAGGAGAATAATTACTTTATTTAAATTTTTATATTTTATTATATATATATATTTAATATAAATATATATATATATATCTTAATATTTACATCAAATATCAAAAAATTAATAAAATTTTACCTTTAGATTTTTTTTAATTCAATTTAAAGAAAAAAATATAAATTTTTTGATAAAAATTCATAATTTTTATTCATTTAATTTCACTCCCTTTATATAATCTTTTTACTAAAAATAAATCTAACATTATAAAAAATTATTTTATATTTTATATCTAATTAAATACTCATATTCTAATACACCTATACATCTCCACTATCATTTAATAATATATTATCTCAAATATAATCATAATATAATTTATTTAAATAAAAATATAAACCTTCACAATTTTACTAACTTATATTATATATTAATTCCATCAATTATTAAATAAACTAATATTATCTAATATATTTACAAATTCTAATTTTTTTCTAACAAAAAAATTATATAAATTTTAAATCATAATACTAGAAAATTATAATTTTCTTAAATAAATTTACATTTTATTACTTTAATCAGACATAGTATTATTTATAAATTAATTTCTTACCTAAATGATTGTGCCTGAAAAAGGAGTATTTTGATAGAATAAATCATATAAAATTTAATTTTTATCATCATTAAATTATATAAATCAGCTAAATTAAGCTAGTAGGTTCATACCCTAAAAATATAATAACATTATTTTATATATTATAAATATATTTATATTTATATTTATATTTATATTTATATTTATATTTATATTTATATTTATATTTATATTTATATTTATATTTATATTTGATAATTATCTTATCACTTAAAATCCCAAAAATTTTTATGCTCTTTTTTACATTAAAATATAATTTATTTTTATGAATAAATCACAATTGCAACAAAATTTACAACCCTACTTACCTTCATATTCAATCTCTAATCCAAATAAATTATTCTATTTTATTTTATTTTCTATATCTATAATTTCTGTTCTATCTATATTTTTATCCAACTTTATTCATTTATGAGTACTTATAGAAATTAATACCCTTCTTATAATCTCAATAATAAGAATTTACACAAAAAGATATAAATCAATTATAAATTTCTTTGCTATTCAATCTTTTTCAAGTCTTATTTTAATTTATCTTCTTATAGTTAAAAATAATATTGATTCCACTAATCCAACTTATACATCAATTAACTTTATATTAACTTTATCATTTTCTCTAAAACTAGGCCTCTTCCCTTTCTTTTTTTGACCCCCCTTAATTAATAAAAACATTTCATGAACTATACTATTAATAATATCTACCTCACAAAAATTTATTCCTTTATTAATTTTTAACATATTTATTGATCAATTTACAAATAATCAAATTATATTATCTATCATTTTTATCTCTATTTTATCTTCAAGAATTTCAACAATTATAAATTCATATGAAACGAACCTAAAAAAAATTATAACTCTATCTTCAACTAATCATCTTAGATGAATATTAATAATTATCATATTTGATTCAAATATATTTTTAATTTACTTTATTACTTACACCTTATCAATAATTTTTTTATGTTCAATTTTTAATAAACTTAATATTATTTTTATTCACTCACTATCTAAAATTCAATTATTTAATTTTAAAATAATTAATTTCTTTATTATTTTAAACTTATTAATTATTAGAGGCCTACCTCCTTTTTTTACCTTTATTATAAAAGTTAATATCCTAAAAATTATAATTGAAAGAAATGCCTACCTTGCCTCTTTTCTTTTAATAGCTATATCAACTTTTACATTAATTTTTTATTTAAATATTATTATAAAAATAAATATACTTAATCTTCTAAAAATCAAATTTTATAAATTTAATATATTTAATATAAAATTTAATTTTATATCAATTTTATATATTAGAATACTAACTCTAATACTTACCTTTTTTGCCCTCTTTATTTACCCATAATAATCAATAATAATCAATAATAATCAGTAAGATTTTAAGATAACTTAATCATTTAGCCTTCAAAGCTAAAAATATAAAATATTTTATAAATCTTAACATAATTTCACTTACTATCTTTAAACTTGCAATTTACTATTTTAATTAAACTATTAAGACAAATTTATTTCTTATTATTTATGACAAAATGATTATACTCAACAAATCACAAAGATATCGGTATATTATATTTTATTTTTGCCCTATGATCAGGAACTATCGGAGCATCCATAAGATTAATTATTCGAATAGAGCTTAGATCTCCTGGCAATCTAATTAATAATGACCAAATTTACAATTCTATTATTACTGCTCACGCATTTATTATAATTTTTTTTATAGTTATACCCTTTATAATTGGGGGGTTTGGAAATTGATTAATTCCATTAATACTAGGTATTCCAGATATGGCATTTCCTCGAATAAATAATATAAGATTTTGACTTCTACCTCCTTCATTATTCCTTCTAATTATAAGAAACTTTATTGGAGGGGGTGTTGGTACAGGATGAACCCTTTATCCCCCCCTATCATCCATTATTGGCCATAATTCTCCTTCAGTAGATCTAAGAATTTTCTCTCTCCATATTGCAGGAATTTCTTCAATTATAGGAGCAATTAATTTTATTGTAACAATTCTAAATATACATGTCAAAACCCATTCATTAAATTTTTTACCATTATTCTCTTGGTCTGTCCTAATTACAGCATTCTTATTACTTTTATCTTTACCTGTTTTAGCTGGCGCAATCACCATACTTTTAACAGATCGAAATTTTAATACATCCTTTTTCGATCCAACTGGAGGCGGAGACCCTATTTTATACCAACATTTATTCTGATTTTTTGGTCATCCAGAAGTATACATTTTAATTCTCCCAGGATTTGGAATTATTTCCCATATTATCACTAATGAAAGAGGAAAAAAGAAATTTTTGGATCATTAGGAATAATCTATGCTATACTCGCTATTGGTCTATTAGGATTTATCGTTTGAGCTCATCATATATTCACAGTAGGTCTTGATATTGACACCCGAGCTTATTTTACTTCAGCAACAATAATTATTGCTATTCCTACTGGTATTAAAGTATTTAGATGACTTGCAACTATTTACGGATCAAAAATCCAATTTTCACCTGCTATAATTTGAAGAATAGGATTTATTTTCCTATTTACAATAGGAGGATTAACTGGAATTATTCTATCTAATTCATCCTTAGATATTATTCTTCATGATACCTATTATGTAATTGGTCACTTTCATTATGTTTTATCCATAGGTGCAGTATTTGCTATTATCGCAGGATTTATCCATTGATACCCCCTAATTTTCGGACTATCAATAAATAAACTATGATTAAAAATCCAATTTACTTCAATATTTATCGGAGTAAATATAACTTTTTTCCCTCATCATTTTCTAGGTTTAGCGGGATTTCCTCGACGTTACTCTGACTACCCCGATATATACACTCCTTGAAATGTTATCTCTTCAATTGGCTCTATAATTTCCTTTTTTTCTATAATTTTTTTTATTTTTATTATTTGAGAATCTTTTATATCACAACGAATTATCTTATATAAATTTTTTATATCCCCTAATTTAGAATGAAACCACTCCTTCCCACCTATAATGCACTCTTATCAAGAAATTCCCTATACTACTAATTAATATTATAATATAGCAAATTAGTGCATTGATTTTAAACATCAAATATAAAAAATTTTAAATATTTTTTTATTATAAATTCAAACATGATTAAATTTTTATATTCAAGATTCTAACACTCCTAATATAAATCAACTAATTATATTTCATGACTATTCTATACTTATGTTAATCCTTATCACAAGATTAATTACATATATATTTATTTTCCTTATTACTAATAAAATCACCAACCGATTTATAACTAATGAACATTTTATTGAAACAATCTGAACTATTACACCTATATTAACTCTACTTCTTATTGCTATTCCATCATTAAAAATCTTATATATAACAGAAGAATTTTTCTCCCCAGCAATTACAGTTAAAGCAATTGGCCATCAATGATACTGAAGATATGAATTATCAGATTATAAAAATATCAGATTCGATTCTTATATAATCCCATATAAAAAAATAAATCAATCCCAATTCCGACTTCTAGATGTAGACAATCGATTAATTCTTCCATTTGATATCCCTATTCGAGTATTAGCTTCATCTACAGATGTAATCCATTCTTGAGCTATCCCTGCTTTAGGAATTAAAATTGATGCTACTCCAGGACGAATAAATCAAACATTTATTCAAATAATTCGTCCTGGTATTTTTTTTGGCCAATGTTCAGAAATTTGTGGCATAAATCATAGATTTATACCAATTATAATTGAATCTACATCCTTAAATTTATTCATCAAATGAATTAATTCTATATAATCTTTATCATTAAGAAACTTTAAAGAAGTAAAAGTCTCTTAAACTTTTAATGGTTATTAAAAATTAACCCTTAATGATAATAATATACCTAAAAATTTTTACAATTTATTTCTATTTTTAATCTATACTTCACACATACATACACACACATATATATATATATATAATTTAAAAAGATTAGTTAATATATAACATTTAAATGTCATTTAAAAATTATTAATTTTATTAATATCTTTTTATCCCACAATTAAGTCCATTAAAATGATTAATTCTCTATATCTCAACTATTACTATCGCAATTCTAATTATTATTAAAATAAATTATTTTTTCTTAAATAAAATCAATTCTTCAAAAATTTCACCTTTCCTATCTTATAAACAAATAAAATGAAAAACACTTACCTAATCTATGACACCAAATCTATTTTCCATTTTTGACCCTTATACTTCTATTAATTACTCCTTTAATTGATTAAGCCTTATAATCCCTTTATTTTTTTTTCCTAATCAATTCTGATTTAAAAAATCTAAAATATTTATATTTTGACTTTTTATTAATAATTTTCTATTAAAAGAATTTAAAAATTTTAAAAAAAATAATTTAACTAATATTATTACTTTCTTTTCTATATTTATAATAATTCTAATTATAAACTTTATTGGGCTATTCCCCTATATTTTCACCCCTTCAAGGCATCTCTCTATTACTCTCCCTCTTTCTCTAACAATCTGATTAAGAATTATACTTTTCTATTGAACTAAAATAACAAATTTAAGATTTGCTCATCTTGTCCCTCTTAATACTCCTTCAATTTTAATAATATTTATAGTCCTAATTGAAACAATTAGAAATATTATCCGCCCTATTACATTATCAATCCGTTTATCTGCAAATATAATTGCAGGCCATCTTCTTTTATGTCTTCTCGGATCGACCGGAACCTCAATAAATCTTCACTTAATTAATTTATTAATTACTACACAAATCTTACTTTTTTTACTCGAATTAGCTGTTTCAATTATTCAATCATATGTATTTATAACTTTAATATCTCTCTATTCTAATGAACTATAAATGAACAAATCAAATCATCCATATCATATAGTTTCAATCAGCCCCTGACCTTTAATTCTATCAATTAATATCATATTATTTCTTATTAGATTAATTAAATGATTCTACTTCATAAGTACCAATTTAATAATTATATCTTCAATCTCTTTAATCTTAACTTTAATTCAATGATGACGTGATATTATTCGAGAAAGAACTTTCCAAGGTATACATACATCTTACACCATAAAAAATCTAAAATTAAGAATAATTTTATTTATCACATCTGAAATTTTTTTTTTCATCTCCTTATTTTGAGCATACTTTCACTCTTCTTTATCTCCTAGAATTGAAATTGGAATAATATGACCTCCAAAAAATATTATTATATTTAATCCTTATGATATCCCTCTATTAAATTCTATTATCTTAATTACATCAGGGATCACAATTACCTGATCTCATAACTCTCTCCTCAATAAAAAAAATAAAATAGCCTTCTTCACTTTATTATATACAATTTATTTAAGATTTATATTTACTATATGCCAATATTTTGAATATAAAAGAGCCTCTTTTACTATTGCTGACTCAATCTTTGGGTCAATTTTCTTTATAACTACTGGATTCCATGGAATCCATGTAATTATTGGAACAATTTTTCTTATTGTATGTATATTTCGTATAATTTTTAATCATTTTTCTAGATATCACCACTTTGGGTTTGAAGCTGCTATCTGATACTGACATTTTGTAGATATTGTATGATTATTTGTATATACATGACTTTATTGATGATCTTTTTACTTATATAGTATATTAATTACATTTAACTTCCAATTAAAAAAATTATTTTTAACAAATAATATAAGTAATAATTATTTTTACTATCTCTATTATTCCTCTCATATTTACTATTATTCTTATCTTAATTAATACACTTCTATCCCTTAAAATTTTCCAAGATCGAGAAAAACCATCCCCATACGAATGTGGATTTAACCCCTTAACTTCCCCTCATCTCCCATTCTCTATTCAATTCTATCTAGTTGCTGTAATTTTTTTAATCTTTGATATTGAAATTATTTTTATACTTCCCTTTACCCCCTCTCTAACAATAAACTACTATCTATTTTATTGAATACAGTCATTTCTAATGATTTATATCTGCTTAGTTATTGGTCTAATTTACGAATGAAATGAACAATCAATTATCTGACTTAAATAAATATTTAGATAGGATATTAGTTAAAAAATAACATTTATTTTGCAAATAAAAATTAAAATTAATTAAATTTATATCTTTAATATGAATGGAAAATCCAATTTAATTTCGACTTAAATATTTGATTATTAAAACTAATCCATATTACCTTTACCTTTATTATCTCATATAAATTTTTAATTGAAGCCAAAATAGAGGCAAATTATTGTTAATAATTAAACTGAATAATTTTTTCCAATTAAATTTCAACTTCAACTCCTCATCTTTTATTTAACACTTTCTAATTTCCATTAATTTATATAGTTTAATTAAAACATTTTATTTTCAATAAAAAAATAATACATATTTTATATTTATAAATTAAACTTAATATATTAAAGAAATAACTTCATATAAAGCTTCTAACTTTATTACAATGATTAAAAATCATTTTATTTCTTCTATTTTTAATTTATTAGTTTTAATTTTAATTTTTATTCCAATCTAAATCTCTTTCTTCTTTATTTAAAAACAATTCATGTTACCATAATATCTTCAATATTAGACTCTTATCTTAAGCTATTTAAATAATTAAACTTAATTCCCATAAATTAATATTATCATAAAAACTAATATTCATATAAATATAAATAAATTCATATATATGAATTTATCCAATATTAATAAATCTAATAAATTCACAATAAATCTTTTTTTTACTCCATAAATAAATAAATACTCTAAAACACCCTTATCAAATCTCTTATATATTAATATAGAAAATTTTAAAGGATAATATCTAATTTTTATATAAATTAAATTTAAACCTCATATTCTAGAAAAATATATTTTTCTAAAATTTCTCAAATTTATTATATTAAAAAATCTTATAAATCAACCTAATATACATCCCACTAAACAAATCTGTATAACTATTAATTTTTCAAATAAATTTAAAATAATTAAAGTAAAATTTATTAAATTTATATAAAAATACCCAATTATCAAAGAATAAAAATATAAAATAATTAATGATACTCTTATTATTACCCTCTCTCCTAATAAAATAAAATAATTTATTTTATTTATATAACTCAAATATACCATAATAATTAAACGAATACTATAAGAAACCGTAAATATTGTAGAAACTAATAATATTAATATTCTTACTATATTTATCTTTCTTATTAAAAAAACTTCTATAATTAAATCCTTAGAATAATATCCAGAAAAAAAAGGAAATCCACATAATGATAATAACGATACAAAAAATACAAGCCTAACAAAAGGATAATATCTAACTAATCTCCCTATAAATCGAATATCCTGATTATTATTTATTTGATGAATTAAAACTCCTCTACATATAAATAATAAAGATTTAAATAAAGCATGAATTAATAAATGTATAAATCCCAAATCTACTTCTCCCAACCTTAAAATTCTCATTATTAATCCTAATTGTCTTAATGTAGATAATGCAATAATCTTCTTTAAATCATTCTCAAAATTAGCTATTAACCCAGATATTATTATTGTAGACCTAGAAATAAATAATATTAAACTTATTAAATGATTCCTTACCAAATATCTATTATATCGCATTAATAAATAAACTCCAGCTGTTACTAAAGTTGAAGAATGAACTAAGGAAGAAACAGGAGTAGGGGCAGCTATTGCTAAAGGTAATCAAGAAGAAAATGGTAACTGAGCCCTTTTTGTAAATGCTCTTAATATTATTAATAAAGAAAAATAAAAATAATCAAATCTATAAAATATCCCATTCCATGACCCTAACATAACTATTAATCTAATTATCATTAAAATACCTACATCACCAATACGATTTAATAAAACTGTAATTATTCCAGAAGTAAAAGACTTTCAATTATGATAATAAATCACTAAACAATAAGAAATTAAGCCTAATCCATCCCATCCTAATAATAACCCTATAATATTAGGACAAATAATTAATATTAATATCCTTAAAACAAATATAATTACTAATAAAAAAAATCGATTAATATTTATATCCCCCTCTATATATCTTAGCCTATATAATATTACAAATCTAGAAATCATTAAAACTAACCTAAAAAATATTATAGATACCCAATCTACATAAAAAATAAATTCTATATTTATTGAATTTATTCTTATAAAAACCCATTCTATTAACAACCTTAATTTTATTAATATCAAGATTATAGATAAAATTATAAATCCTAATCTAAAAAAAAAAAAAAAATATTCATTAATAATATAATTTAAAATATTTATTTTATATCTTTAGATCCACACTCTAATATTTTATTTTATTAAACTATTTAAATACATCTACGCCTATACCTTTCTTCTTCTTTTCTCTTTTCTTTTCCTTTCTCTTTCTTTCCCTTTCTCTTTCTTTCCCTTTCTTTTCATTATTGTAAATCTACATTATAAATATTCCTATTCTTAAAAATAAAAAATTTAAAGGAATTCAATGTAAAATTAACATAAAATAATCTTTTACAAATACATTTTTATAATTCATTTGTAAAACCAGCCTTTCTCCATGTTGCCTTAATCTAAATAAATATAATGAATAAGTAGCTCTTAAAAAACATATAACTATCAATATTCCTATAATCCTAACTCTTCAACTTATTAATCCTATTAATAAAAAAATTTCTCTAATTAAATTTAAACTAATAGGGGCAGATAAATTAGATGAACATATTAAAAATCATATTAATCTCAAAGAAGGGTTAATACTTATTGAACCTTTATTTAAATAAATTAATCGCCTTCCAAAACATTCATAATTAATATTTACAATATAAAATAATCCAGATGAGCATAGCCCATGAGCTAACATTATTATTAAACCCCCAATTAACCCCATCTTAGTCAATGTAGCTATCCCTCTAATTAAAAGTCTTATATGAACAATAGATGAATAAGCTACTAATATCTTTATATCTACTTGAATTAAACATAATAATCTTATTAAAATACCCCCAATAACTCCTAAAGTAATTATTATATATCTTCATTGTATTATATTAAATCTAAAAATTTGTACTATTCGCAATATTCCATATCTACCTAATTTTAATAAAACTCCAGCTAAAATTATAGACCCATAAACTGGGGCCTCAACATGAGCCTTAGGCAATCAAATATGGAAAAAAAATGTTGGTAATTTAACTATAAATCCTATCAAACATAAAAAAAACATAACTCTATCTAGTTTTAAATTTAAAAAAATTAATATTATAATTATCAATCTTTTATACTCAAAAAACAATATAATTAATACCCATATAAAAGGAACTGAAGATACAGCAGTATATATTATTATATATATTGCAGCTTCATACCGTTCATATGCGTACCCCCCGTATAAAATTAAAAAAAAATCGGTAATAAACTAGCTTCAAAAATCAAATAAAATATTATTAAATTTATAGAAAAAAAACATAATATTAATAAATTTATTAAGCCTAAAACTATTAATTCTATTAAATCTGTCATATTAATTATTAATATACACCCTCTAATTCATAAACTTAAAATTACTAATATATAAGAATAATAATCTATAAAAAATAACCCCCCTCCAATTCATATATTTCTAGAATAATATAATAATATTATTAATATATACCTAGATGCACAAAATATAATAATTGACTTACTAAATTTAATGCTCTTAAATTTTAACAACCTAATTCTTATAAATAATATTAAAATTAATTTTATCATACTAATCTTAAACTTTTAATATATTCATTACCCTTATAACGAATAATTAAAACAACTATAGAAATTCCCATAACCCCCTCTATTACAAACATAACTATAAAAATTAATATATAAAACTCTATTCTTAAATTTATTAATATTATAAAGATATTAAATAATACAATAACGACAACAAATTCAATACAAATTAATAATATTAATACATGATCATAAAATTTTCATATTAAGAATGATCTTATTAAAAATAAAGTTAACCCAAATATGTAATTTAATAAAATTTTATCACAAATTAACTATATATATATATGCATTATATGTATACTATATTAAATATAAATTAATACGCTACCTAGCTTAATAGTTTAATAAAACATAAATTTTGTAAATTTAAATTAAATATATAATTATTTTTAAGCTTTAATTTCAAAAAATAAATAACTTTATATCTTTAATTTCCAAAATTAAAATTTTCTTTAAACTATCTTTTGCTTAAAATTTTAACTATTCAATACAATGCTTAAATCAATAATTAACTCTTTTTGTTTTTTAATGCTACTTATCCTACTATATTTTATTCTACACCCACAATTATCTATTATCCAATCAATAGCCTTACTAATGCTATTTACAATCTATGCTTGCCTATCATTAAGGGCTTTCTTTACCTTTTCACTTTATTCATTCCTAATTTTTTTAATGATTGTGGGAGGACTAATAATTTTATTCATAATATTCCTTAGCCTTATTTCAAATCAATATATACCCTCAAAATGAAAAAACCTATTTTTACCAATATCTATCATCCTACCTCTTTTAATTATAATGATTATCTCTCAAGAACCATCATTAATAAATTTAAATATAAATTATATTAATATTTCTATTAATTATTTATTTAATAATAGGTCATTTTTAAATTTAAATATACTATTAAATCTACCCTTCAATTTTTATGTTGTTGCCCTAATATTTTTCCTCTTATTTAGTCTTATTTTAATTACAAAAATTTGTTTAATTAATTCAAAACCTTTACGAACAATTAAAAAATAATTTAATGAATAAATCATTTATATATAATAATACTTTATTAAAAATTATTATAAATTCTTTTATTTCTTTACCTACACCAATTAATATTAATTATTGGTGAAACCTAGGATCTTTACTAGGCCTATCTCTTTTAATTCAATTAATTTCTGGAATTTTTTTATCTATACATTACTGCCCCTCAACTGAAATAGCCTTTAATAGAATTATCTTAATTATACAAGATATAAATTATGGCTGAATCATACGGATTATCCACAGTAATGGGGCTTCGATTTTTTTTATTTGCATATATACCCATATTGGCCGAGGAATTTACTACCAATCTTTTAATTTAGTAAAAACATGAATTATTGGAGTCATAATTCTCCTTTTAACTATAATAACAGCATTTTTGGGATATGTGCTCCCCTGAGGGCAAATATCCTTTTGAGGAGCAACTGTCATTACTAACCTTCTATCTGCAATTCCCTATATCGGTCAAACTTTAGTAGAATGAATCTGAGGAGGGTTTGCTGTAGATCTCCCAACACTTAATCGATTTTATTCATTTCATTTTATCTTACCGTTCATTATTACATTTATAGTAATTATTCACTTAACCCTCCTTCATGAATCTGGATCTTCAAACCCAATAGGAATTAATAGAAATATATATAAAATTTTATTTCATAAAAATTTTTCCTTTAAAGACTTAATTACTTTTATTATTTTAATTATTGCCTTTTTCTATTTTATACTCCAATACCCTTTTCTTTTAAGTGATCCAGATAATTTTATTAAAGCTAATTCAATAATTACTCCCATTCACATTAAACCAGAATGATACTTCTTATTTGCTTATGCAATTCTCCGGGGCATCCCCAATAAACTAGGGGGAGTGATTGCTCTACTTTCTGCAATCTTAATTTTATTAATTCTTCCTTTTATTAGAGCTCCCCATAAATTTAATTTCAAATTTAATCCTCTTTATCAAATTAATTTTTGAATACTTTTTTCGACATTTTATATACTAACTTGACTCGGGGGGCAAGAAATTGAAACTCCATTTATTGAGTTAACTCAATTATACTCAATCCTATATTTTATACTTTTCATAAATATAAACTGACTCAATAAAATTTGATTAACTCTTTTATTAAATAAATAATAAATTATCTTAATTAGTTAATAAGCAATAATGCATATATTTTGAAAATATAATTATAGAAATTAAAATTTTCTATTAACTTATTATATATAAATACTTCAATAATTCATTTAATTAAATTCTAAATTTAATGCACTAATCTGCCAATATAATTTATTATTTAAATTTAGACTTAATATAAACTTAAAAAATCTTTTAATAAAATTTTATTACACTAAACTTTTTAATGTATAAATTTTACCTTTTATCCATAATAAAAATCATTATTTATATTTTAATTAATATATTAAATATAAATAATATTTAAAAATAAATACTATTAATAAATTTAATATAACTAATCTTAAAATATAATATCAACAAAAATATATTAAATTATCATATCGTATCCGAGGCAAACATCCTCGAATTCAAATTACTAAAATTATAAATATCAATACTAATAAAATTCTAATTAAATTTATTATATTTCCTCCAAAATTTATTAAAACAAATAAAATACCTAAAACTATAATTATTATATATTCCCCCAAAAAAATTAAAGTAAATCTTCCACTTATATACTCAATATTAAACCCAGACACTAACTCTGATTCACCTTCAATAAAATCAAAAGGTATTCGATTTAACTCAGCTACTATTCTTAAAAATATTATTATACAAACTATAAAATTTATATATCAAAATTTTAAAATCCCTCTTTGATAAACTAAAAAATCAATTAATTTAAAACTTTCAACATAAAAAAATATAATAAAAAAAATTAAAAATATTGATACCTCATAAGACAGGGACTGAGCTACAGACCGAACTCCTCCCAAAATAGCATACATAGAATTCGAAGACCAACCACTTATTATAATAATATAAACCCCTAATCTTAAACATCTCATTATATATAATAAAAATAAATTTATACAAAATAAATTTTCATTAAATGGAACCCTAACTACTAATATTAATACTATAAAAAATCCAACTATAGGCCTCATAAAATAAAATAAATAATTTAATTTATACAGTTTTACATTCTCCTTTACAAATAATTTAATAGCATCTCCAAATGACTGAAATACTCCTAATAATAAAACCTTATTGGGACCTTTTCGATCCTGAATATATCCAAGAATTTTACGTTCTAATAGCACAAAAAATGCCACTCCCACTAAAATCCCAATAATTATTACAATTAATCTAATAAAAATAAAAAATATATCTTTTACATAAATCTTACTCCCCATACAACTTATTTTTAAATAAATAAATATTTTAAAATCATTTTTTATTTTATTTATACACTATCTGCTCTAGCATTATAAATTCATAATTTAATTTTATTCATTAAAATTAACTTTTTGTTAATCTTTATTATAAAATTTTTAATATTTTAAGTCCTTTCGTACAATAAAATATACTTTTTTTATAGATAGAAACCGATCTGGCTTTCACCGATCTGAACTCAAATCATGTATGATTTTAATAGTCGAACAGACTAAAAATTTAAATTTCTCCATTTAATTTTTATCATAATTCAACATCGAGGTCGCAAACAATTTTATCAATATGAACTCTCCAAAATTATAACGCTGTTATCCCTAAGGTAATTTATTCTAATAATTATAATAATAATCAAACTACTCATTAATCTATGTTTTAATCTTATTAAAGTTTAACTATTTTAACTATCCTCCCAATAAAATATATTTGTCAATTAAATCTTATTAAAAAATTAATTTTAAAAACCAAATTTTATTAAATTCTATAGGGTCTTATCGTCTTATAAATCCATAAAAGCATTTTAACTTTTAATTTAAATTCAATATCATTATACTGAGACAATTTATATTTCATTCACTCTTTCATTCCAGTTTTCAATTAAAAAACAAATGATTTTGCTACCTTTGTACAGTCAATATACTGCAGCCTTTTAACCTTTATCAATGGGCAGAATAGACCTATTATTTATTATCAAATAGGCCATGTTTTTGATAAACAGGTGAATATACCTTTATATTAAATAAAATTTTTGTCAAATTCCTTAATATAATTTTAAAATAATTAATTAATTATACAATCCTAAATTTACTAATTTAATCATTATAACATTTAATTTTTTTATTAAATAATTTTTTTTTATATAAATAAAAACCCTATATATCAAATCTATTATTATCACATTAATATATAAATTATAACATTTTTTTTAAAAAATCCAAATTTTATAGATATTTCTATTATTTATTTAATTTTTAAGTTATTTATTTATCTTTAGTTTATCCCAAAAATATTTAATTTATAAACTTATACTCATAAAAATAATTTTTATTCTTATAATTTATAAATCTGAATTATATTCAATTCTAAAAAAACTAGATATATTTAAAATCGACTAACATTTCACTTCTATTTAAAAATTATTAATAATATTTCTACACTAACTAAAATTTTTAAATAAATCTATTAAATTCGAGAAATATTTAAATTTAAATATTTTTTTTAATTAACCCTTATACAAAAGGTACAATACATAAAATTTACTTTTTTCTTTTCTTTAAAAATCATTTTCATTACTATCAATAACATCAATTTTATTAATTCTCACTTTATACTTTAACTAAAAATTTTAATATTACTTTATTTAAAAATAATTTTTACAAGACAAACATCTATATTAATTTATTTATAAAATCTTTCCTTAATACTATAAATCTATTCATAATTTATTTACCCCAATCATTTAATTTTAAAAAATTTTAATTAATTTTATATTAATTATACTATTTATTGTAAATAAATTATTTTTATAAACTAAAATTTTCATAAATTTTATCAATAGGCACCTTCCGGTACTTAAACTTTGTTACGACTTATTTCATTTTATTGAAAGTGACGGGCAATTTGTACATATTTAATTTATTATTCAATTTAATAAATTAATTAAATTTACTTTTAAATCCATTTTCATAAAAAATTTAAATTTTTTAATCCAATAATTAAATTAATTGTAACCCATATTAATCTTAATTAAACTATATTTTGACTTGAATTATTTTAATAAATCTTATAAATTACATTTATCTAACTTAATTAAATACTAAAAACAGCAATACATAAACTTAAATCAAGTATATCTTATCGTGGATTATCAATTAATATACAGGTTCCTCTAAATATTAAATACTGCCAAATCTTTTAAATTTAATGACCTATCATTTAATCTCTTTTAAATTATAGTTACATTTATTATAATAGGGTATCTAATCCTAGTTTATTATATAAATTTCATAAAATTAAAATTTTTAAAAATTTTAATAATAATTTATTATATTTCACCAAATAATTAATTATTAATTAAACTTCTCTCTTTAAAATAATTTTTACTTAAAATATCTAATTAACTTAAATAAAATAGTCTAACCGCTGATGCTGGCACTAATTTTTCCTATCTTTATCATTTTTATCTTATTCTAACTTTCATTAATTTTAATAAAATCTAAATATTACTTAATTTATAATTTTTTAATTATATATTATATAGTATTAATAAAATTTAATTAATTTATAAGCAAAAATTAAACTTAAATTTAATCTATTCTTTATTTATATAATCTTTTTACTAAAAATAAATCTAACATTATAAAAAATTATTTTATATATTATATCTAATTAAATATATATACATTCATAATATATATATATGTTTTCATATATTAAATATTTATTATAATAATAACATACTAATTTATTAATAAATATTTATATTATATAAATAATTATAATCTATAATTTATACTTATTAATATTTTCTTCTTATATTAATATTAAATTTTTTCAATTTAATAATTATTTTTTTAAAAAAACTTATAAATATTTCTTTTTATAAAAATAATCTATATTAATATACAATGAAAGATTATTAATTTAAATACAAAATAATTATATTAAATTTATATTTTAATTATAAATAAATATTACTAATTTATAATTTCAAATTAATATTATAGTTACCTATCTACATTATTAAAGATTATAAGAATAATTATTTTCTCCTTATTTAAATTTTTTTATATTTATCGTATATGTGTTATAATATGTGACATATCTTAAATACTTTATTAATAAGGAGAATAATTATTTTCTCCTTATTTAAATTTTTCTATATTTATCGCTTATATATTATAATATGTGACATATCTTAAATACTTTATTAATTAGGAGAATAATTACTTTATTTAAATTTTTATATTTTATTATATATATATATTTAATATAAATATATATATATATATCTTAATATTTACATCAAATATCAAAAAATTAATAAAATTTTACCTTTAGATTTTTTTTAATTCAAT
>NW_028197165.1:62500-70000 GCF_050613455.1 Vespa mandarinia | reverse complement strand
CACTTTGGTTTACAATTCACATGAATATATATCTCACGACTAGTCTCAATATTTCCAAGTAAGACAGACGCATCAGTTCTAGAATCTCTCGCATCACATTCCCTCGACTATTCGTAATACTACCAAGATCGATAACTGCATTGTATCGAGTGGTACTCGCATAACTTTTCGTCTACTATTCGTGATATTTCCAAGTCCGACCTCAGCATTGGTTCCAATATAACTCGAATAAATTTTCCTCGATTTGCCAGAATATTTCCAAGCCAGAGAGCCTCATTAGCTCACATTTTACTAGCATAACTATTGTTGACTAGTCGGTATATATCCAAGAACTTAAGCCGCATTAGTTCGAGAGGCACTCGCCTAACTTTCCCACCCGTAATCGGTTTATTACCAAATCCGAACATCGCATCGGAACCAGAGTAACTTGCATAACTTACTCTCAAACCTTCGGAACAGTTCCAAGGCCAACAGCCCCATTTGATCTAGATTTACTCGCATAACTTTTCTCGAAATGTCGGATTATTTCCAAGTACGAAAGCTGGATTTGTTCGAAAGGAACGCGCAAAATTTTCTACCTATTAGTAGGAATATTTCCAAGTCCGACAGGCGCATTATTTTACAAGACATCGCATAACTTTCCTTCGACTATTCGAGATGTTTCCAAGTAAAACCATCGCATTGGCTCAAGAATCGCTCGTCTAACTTTCCCTCGTTTAGTAGTAATATTTCCAAGATCAACAGTTGCATTGTTTCAAGAATCAACTGCAAAAATTTCCATCTGATAGTCGGTATATATCCAAGTACGATGGCTGCATTAGTTCGAGAGACACTTGCATAAATTCCCCTCGACAAGTTAGAATATTTCATATCCGACAGCAGTATCGATTCAAAAAACACTCGGATAACTTTCCCTCGACTAGTCGGTATATTTCCAAGATCGACAGCAGTGTTGTTTCAAGAGGTTCTCGCATAACTTCCTCACAACTAATCGATATATTTCCAAATCCGACCACATTGGTACCAGAGAAACTCGCGTAATTTACTCTCAACTCGTCGGAATAATTCCAAGGCCAACAGCAGTATTAGATCGAGAGGAGCTCGCATAACTTTCCATCGACTAGTTGGAATAATTCCTAGCTCGACTGTCACATTGGTTTACAAGATACTCGCATAACTATCCCTCGAATAGACGGTATATTTTCAAGTCCGACCGCCGCATTGTTTCTAGAGTAACTCGCATAACTTTACTTCGTCTAGCCATAATACTTCCAATTACTACATACGCATAAGTCCACAAGTAACATCTATAGCTTGCCCTCGACTAGTCGTAATGGTTCCAAACCGGCCAGGCCTTTTGATTGAGTGGCATTCGCATAAGTTTCCATTGACTAGTCCGAATTTTTCCAAGCCCGACTGCCGCATAGATTCGAGAGGCACTCGCATAACTATCCTCGAGAAGTTGGAATATTTCCAACCGCGACAGACACACTGGTTCGAGAAGCTCTGGCATAATTACCCTTTGAATTAGTCGGATTATTTCTAAGTCCGACAGCCACATTTGTTCGAAAGGCACTTGCATAACACTCCCCGACTAGTCAGAATATCTGCAAGTTCGTCAGTCGCATTAGAACGAGATTCCCTCGTATTAGTTTCTACCACTAGTCGTAATATTTTCATGTCCGACAGCAGCATTGGCTCACAAGACAGTCACATAACTTTCCTTCGACTAATCGTGATACTTCATCTCCTACAGCCACATTGATTCGAGAGGCACCCGCTTAACTTGACTTCGACTAGTCAGATTACTTGCAAGTCTGATCATCACATTATTTCTAGAATTCCTCGCATAATTCTCCCTCAACTGGTGGTAATTTTACCAATTCCGACAGCTGAATAGGTTCGAGCAACACTTAAATAAATTTCCATCGACTAATCGGTATATTTCCGAGACCGACCTTCGCATTGATTCCAGAATAACTCGCTTAACATTCCCTCGTCTGGTTGGAATATTTCCAATTCCAATAGCCGCATTTGTTCGAAAGGCACTTGCATAATTTTTCTAGATGATTGGAAATATTTACAAGTCCGAGTGTCGCATTAGTACTAGAATCACTAGCATAAGGTTCCCTCGACCAATCCGAATATTTCGAAGTCTAATAGCCGCACTGGTTCATAAGACACTCGCATAACTTTCCCTCGACTAGTCGGAATACTTCTAAGTCTGGCAACCGCATTTGTTAAAGAGGAACTTGGATGACTTTCCCTCGGCTTATCAGAATACTACCAGTTCTGACAGTCGCCTTGGTGCAGATATGACTGGCATAATTCTTCCTCGGCTAGAGGGATTAATTCGAAGACTAACAGTCTCTTTGTTTCGAGATGCACTCGCACAACTTACTTTTGTCTAGTCGGGTGGTTTAAAAACCCGAGAACAGCAATATTGCGAGACGCACTTGAATAACTTTCCCTGGACTATTTGGACAATTTTCAAATCCGAAAGCCAAATTGGTTTGAGTGGCCCTCCCAAAAATTTCCTTCGACCTCGTGTGTCTTTGGTTAAGCTGTCGTGCAGGACATGCGTATTGCGTAGGTCTCTAACCGTTCCTTGGATGTTTGTGATCTTCCCTCCGTCTCATTTGAGAGTATTAATTACACTTTTGGCGCGTAGTTTGCCCGCCTGTTGTTTGTAGTCGTAACCCCACGGTTCCGCTTTACCATGTTCCGTAACGAAATTCCTCGAACTAACTAATTTGACACGTCGGACCACTTTGATGTATGCCCGCAGCGTAGACTGATACACGTGCATTAACCCGAGGCGTGCCTGATGTTAATTTTCTCGCTGGACCGCGCGTCTCAACCTAGCTACCGCATTCTACTTGTTCGTTAGAGCTAATGTCCACCATGGGTTGAACTACCGGTTAGCCTTTTTCCGGAACATAGACTGTGAGCACGCGGTTTGCAGGACACTAGGGAGCATGTTCGCTCTTTCTATATTACTGAAGCAGATCCAAAACTGCATCACTCTAGCATTGCCGCGGTGAGAGAGAGGAAGCGAATATGTCTCAGTCGGCTCTCCTAGTGTTGAACCTCCTGTTCTCGTAGCCCCGAGCACCACACCCCGACCCGACACGGCCTTCATGGGAAGTATTGCCATGTGTATTGAATCGTTGTAACTGGACGTCCACATGTTCATACTTTCCATTGAATAATAAATCGGCTCATGGAGTGCGACGAGAGGGTTACGTCGATGTATGAGGAGTCTCTCGTGGTCAGGAATGTAGGTGGCTACTTTAAGTCGTTAATATCATTTAGCCCGGATGCCCGGATGAGGATTTCTAATTTCGAGCCTCTTTCGTCTGTGACCTGATAACCCCAGAAAGAAGATCGCGCGTTGGCGTCCAGTGATAATATTTATCGCTCCCACTTTAGGGTACGAAGAAATGATTCCAAGTGTCAAATGTGCTCCTCTATTTTGTCGCTATACTGAAAGTAGTGCGAGACGACGTCGATGGGGGAGCCGGGAGCTGGCACTTTTGCACAGACGAAGTGCGGAGTGCCGAGCTGCGTAATACACAGCAACGTGATGTATGATTTGGTCGCCCCGATCGCAGACCAGGATCTTTCATCGCGAATGGCAACAATTATTGTCCCGTTGCCTAATCCTATAATCTCGTATCCTGTACCTTGTATTTGGACGTAATGCTCCTGTAGAAGTTGTACGTCCAAGCGAACTGGCTAATGAGTTCGCGCATTTCGCTCGTTACCGATTTAGAACGTACCATATTTAGCTGAAATAAATGAATTCTTGAGAACGCATGATTTACGTGAGAGGGGGGCCTTAGCCGAATTCATTTCGTTAACGCGGATGGATTCCCACAGATCTGCGAAAGTGACCCACGAATATAAAATCGGCGCCAATCGCATCGGTGGTTTCAGGTGAGTTGTCCGCTTCGAGAGTTGCCGATGGAGCATAGCCTCTTCTATGGTTGTTTTCGGCAGTCCCTGGGATGTATCCGCAAGGTATTGCTCGGCGTCTTGC
Source organism: Vespa mandarinia (assembly GCF_050613455.1). Lineage (NCBI taxonomy): Eukaryota > Metazoa > Arthropoda > Insecta > Hymenoptera > Vespidae > Vespa > Vespa mandarinia. The sequence continues at coordinate 65,958 of NW_028197165.1, read as the reverse complement.
TCTATTTTCGGAGGTAACGTGGCTTTTACGTGCGTTCCTTTGGCACTGATGTCGCGGGGGTTTTGCTATTTGTAGGGACTGGGGGCGTAAGTTCCTCTTCCAGAGAGTTTGGCGCGGAAAGCATGCGGATGTACGATCGAGTTCGCAGTCGCGTGATTATCGATCCGCACCCTGGGTTCTGTTCAACCAGTCTATTATTCTAACTCGAAGGGCATATCGCGGCTGTTCTGATGCTGTTTTCCCCTAAACTAATCGCGGCCGATTTAGCGTCAGCGGCATTTGTTTGCATGGCCTTAGAAGATGGCCTCAGCAAACTCCTATCACATCTTCCCAAAACTACTATAGCCTCTCGAAGACTGGTTACCACCTGAAACAGCGCGGGCAATACGGGGGTAGGAACGCAGTGGAGAGTCGATCGGTTAGCGGGCAAGGACGCCGAACGCGTACTCGCCCGGCGTGTCAATAAGATCCTACACTCACAACGAAGGAAGTGCATTCAATCGTCACCTTCGGGGTCGCGCTAGCTGCATTCAGCGACGCAAAGCGCGAGCTACTCCTCTCCACGCTAACCGCACCTGAGAAATTCTCCACCCGGAGATCCGAACGGGAGGCTTGTTTACCTCTGGAATATTTTTCCCTATGGACAGCAGTAATGGAATTTAAAGAGGCGAGTTCTTAATAAAATATAAGAAGTAAATAAAGAAGCGGAAGAAAATCTTTTAAGTTGAAAAAAACGCTTAAAAAAACATACTAATAATAATAATTTGTGAGGGAAAGTAGTACCTCTCAGCTATACCTCTCCTAATGATAAAGTGACGGTGCGAAGATCGAACAACGGTTGAGAAAGTTTAATGAAATGTTTTAAATGGAAGGGCTTAAAAAAGTGGTCGGAGATCATCTAGTCTAGCTGCTCTATTAAGACAATTTCAGTAAAGTACTTAGGGGAGTAGACAAGGAACGTGTAATCAACGTACTCTAACAAGGGCACTTTAAGTAAGAGGGCATAGAAAAGAAAGAATGATATAAGATCCAAGTTCTTTCTTAAAAGTACTTTAAGTAAAGGGATTCAGGAGGAAAATAGAGAATATATGATCAAGGTTCATATAGTATTGCGTTAAGTAAGAAGGCATATTGAGAGAGGATTGGACATATAAACAAAGTTCATAGGAAAAGTACTTTGGGTGAGATGACTTGGTGCGACAAAACATATAATCAAGTACATTAGTAGAAGTACTTTGAGTAAAAGGACTTAGAAGGGAAAGAATGATTTTGCAATCAAGTGCTTTGGCAAGAGTACTGTGAGTAGAAGGACATAGGAACTAAAGAAAGAGCATATAGACAAGGTAATTTAGTGAAAGTACTTTAGGTAGAAGAGCTTGGAAGAGTGGAGGAGGGTCATATAGACCATGTGTTTCTGTAAGAGTACTTTACGTAAGACGACTTGGTAGAAGAACAGGGAAAATATGATTATGTACTTAGGTGGAAATACATTACATGAATGATTTGGGAAGGAAAGAGAAGACACATAATCAAGATTCTTCATTATAAGTATTTTGAGTGACAGAACTTGGAAGGGGAGGAATATAATCAATCACAGTGAAGGTACTTCGATGAAATACTTTAAGAGAGGGTACTTGGAGAGGAAAGAGCATACATAGGTACTTTAAAAGTGGTTTAGATAAGGGGACATAGAAAAGAGAGGAAAGAACACAAACAAAGTTCTTTTGTAGAAGTACAATAAGTCAAAGGACTTAGAATGAAAAGAAAGAACGTGTAATAACTGATTTGTTGCTAATATTTTAAGTAAGGGACTTGAAAAAGAAAAGTAGTACATATGATCATCATACTTGGTAAAGGTACTTCTGGTAAGAAAGCGTAAAGAACATAACCAAGACTGTTGGATCAAGTACTTCAGTAAAAATACTTTAAGTAACAGGAATTAGAAGAATAGGACAATTTCCAATCCGACAGTCGCATTGATACACACGTCACTCGCATGTCTTTCCTCGTCTAGTTGGAATAATTCTGGGACCATCAGTAGAATTGTTTCGAGAGTCACTCTCATAACTAACCCTCTACTACACAGAATATTTCTAAATCCGACAGTCACTTTGGTTCATAAGTCACTCACATAACATTACTTCGACAAGACGGAGTATTGATAATTCCGGCAATCGCATTGGTTCTATGAAATATTCCGAATATACGTGGGAAAGTTTTGCAAGAAACACTAGTGCCAATGCGACGTTCAGACTCGGCAATATCACGTCTAGTCGAAGGAAAGTTATGCGGGTTCCATTCGATCATATCCGGCTGTTGAAGTTGGGAACATTCCGATTGGTCGGGGAAAGTTATGCAAGTGCCTCTTGAACAAATGCGGCTGTTCGACTTGGAAATATACCAACTAATCGTAGGAAAAATAAGCAAGTGACTGCAGAACCAACGCGATTGTCGTACGTGGAACTATTCCGACTAGTTGAGGGAAGGTTATTCGAGTTTCTTGTAAACCAATGCGGTTGACGGACTAGGAAATATTTCGACTAGTCTGAGGAATTTTATGCGAGTGCCACTCGAAATAATGCAAATGTCGTAATTGGAACTATTCCGATTAGTCGAGGTAATGTTATGCATGTTTCTTGTAAACCAATGCGACAGTCGGGTTCAGAAATATTCCGACTGGTCAAGTGAAAGTTATGAGCGTGTGTAGTGATCCATTATTGCTATCGGACTTGGAAATATTTCGAATAGTCAAAAGAAAGTTATGTTCGATTCTCTCGAATCAATGCTTCTGCCGGACTTGGATCTATTCCGAATAGTCGAAAGAAAGTTATGCGAGTGACTCTATAACAAATGGGACGTTCGGCCAACAAAAATATCAAGTGACAAGTCGAAAGAGAGTTATGCGTGTGCCTTGTGAACCAATGAGTCAGTCGTTCATGGAAATTTTCCGACTAGTTGGAGAAAGTTATTCGAGTTATTTTAGATCCAATACGGCGGTCGGACTTGGAGATACAACAAATATAATAGGGATATTTACGTGAGTGACTAATAATTCAATGCGACTGTCGGGCTTGGAAATTTTCCGACTAGTCGGAGGAAGTTACGCGAGTGCCCTTCCAACAAATACGCCTTTTGGAAAGGGAAATATTTCGACTGGTCGAGTGAAACTCATGCGAGTGCCACTCGAAACAAAGCAAATGTGGGATTTGTAATATTTCCGACTAGTCGAGTAAAAGTTATGCGAGTGTCATGTGAAACAACGTAGAAGTCCGACTTGGAAATATTCTGACTAGTCGAGAGAGTTATGTTAGGGTCTCCAAACCAATGCAACGGTCGGACTTGGAAAAATCCCAACATGAAGACAGATAGTTATGCGAGTGACTTGTGAAAAAATGCAACCGGCAATCATTGCAAATCTTTCAAAAAGTCGAGGAAAGTTATGCGAGCATCTCTAACCA
>NW_028197165.1:0-55000 GCF_050613455.1 Vespa mandarinia | reverse complement strand
GCGAGCCTTGATGCCTCCTCCTTTCCCAGAACACACCTTTGCTGGTAGACGAATTTCCTCTCTTGGCCTAATAGATCGATCGGGATTACCCCGGCGACAACTAGCACTGCCGGTTTTGAGACCGTGCGGTAAGAGCAAGATATTCGGAGGGCGCCCCTCCTCTGTACCGCGGCTATACGCTTGCGGTATTACGGTTTTCGCAGCGCCTCGTCCCATACTTCCGTACCGTACAGGATCACTGCTTTGGCGGAACGCTTTAGTAGTCTCCTCAGGGCCTCGATCCTGCCAGGTTCTTCCAAGTTTCAACAATGCCATTTGTGCACAAGAAGCACGTATGCTCACTCACCTTGCACCCTTTGATCTTGTGCCCCAAAGATCTTTATAATTGGATTAATCAATCCACGCAGTCCAGATGGTGGTCACGGCCGCTAAAATGATGGAGCGAGGCCATCGTCGAACTCGACCTTTGTGTCTGCTGGCCACCTTAGACGTGAGAAATGCCTTCAACTCTGTCAGGTGGGACCTGGCAAGGGAAGCGCTCGAACGTAAGTTCGGCATTCCGAAGTACCTACTTCGAATTGTTGACGATTATCTAAACGATCGCTTCCTAGTATACAACACGAGTGATGATCCAAGAAGCTTTGAACTGACATCGGGGGCAGCGCAGGGCTCCATACTGGGACTGGACATATGGAATATATTCTACGACGGTATCTTTCGTATGGCAGTCCCAGAAGGTACTTTCTTGGTTGGGTACGCAGATGACATTGCTGTTGTCATAACCGCAAGAGACACGGAGGGGGCACAGTTTCTGCTCAACCAGGTCATGCGGAGAGTTACCTCTTGGATGAAAGACCACGGGCTATCTCTAGCAGCCCAGAAGACAGAGATCGTGCTAATTACGAGGAAGCGCATCAAAACCTTGCACAGCTTCATTGTAGGAGACGCGGCGGTCCAGACTAAGACAGCCGTCAAATATCTCGGAGTTATGCTTGACAACAAGCTTAAATATGGAGAGCATATTATCTGGGCAGCCGACAAGATGAAAAAATTTGTAGCCTCACTGGGCATGCTCATGGCCAATGTCAATGGTCCCCGGGCGTGCATGAGGAGTCTATTGATGCGTGTCGCCGAAGCAGTGATGCTGTACGGTGCGGAAGTATGGGCCGAGGTGCTGAGAAAACAGAAATACCGCAAGAGCAAAGCCGCGGTACAGAGGAGGGGCGCCCTACTAATCGCGTGCTCTTGCCGCACGGTCTCAGAGCCGGCAGTGCTAGTTGCCGCCGGGGTAATCTCGATCGATCTATTAGCCCAGGAGAGGAAATTCGTCTACCAGCAAAGGTGTCTCCTGGGTAACGATAGGGCATCAATGCTCGCCAGGTTTATCTGCATCAAGACCAGGTAAAGTAGATGGGAGCAGGAACGTAGGGGCAGATGGACTGCTCGTCATTCAGCTAGACAACTGGATAAATCGGGAGGCGGGAGAAGTCGATTTCTACCTCACCCAATTCCTGAAAGGGCATGGCCTGCTCCGCTGCTACCAAGTTAGAATTTGGAAGGTAGCAGACGCACAACTGCCCCTATGGGGACTCGATCAACGACGACGCCCACCATACATTTTTTTATGTACTCGGTGAATCGCCGAACGACTAGCCTTCGAACAAGACCTTGGAAATATCTCGCCGGACAAGGTCGTCGAGAAAATGCTGCGTGGGCAGAAGGAGTCAAACAAGGTGGCCTGGTACGTCAGGTCAATCTTAAGCAAGAAGAAGGAGATGGGTGGCCCATAGAGGAGCCACCAACATTGCTCCAAGCTCCTGCTCCGTAGAGCCGTAGGGAATGTCCCGTCATGAGACCTGATGCAGTGGCGCCATCCTGAAGTAATAATACATGGCGGTGCCGGGATGGTTTTATTATGCCACTAGGATGGATATGAGATTAGTCGGTAGTGCCTATTCCAACGGTGAGCCTGACACTCCATGGACTTTAAGGGGGACCCAAATGGTGAAGGGTCCCTCTGGCGAGCAGGGTCTCTGGGTTAATACGTAAAGTTTGGCACTCCCAGACCATCAAAAAAAAAAAAAGGAGAATTGTTAATATTATCATTATTGTTATTGTTATTATTATTGTTATAGTTATTATTATTATTATTGTAATAATTATTATTGTTGATATTGTTATTATTATTATTATTGATATTGTTATTATTATAATTATTGATATTGTTATTATTATTGTTATTGCTTTTATTAATTATATTGTTATTATTATTATTATTGATATTGTTATAATTATTATTATTGTTATAATTATTATTATTGTTAATTTCCTTAATATTATTATTAGTATTGTAATTGTTATTATTATTATTGTTATTATTATTATTATTACTATTATTATTTTTATTATTTTCATTGTTATTATTATTGATATTGTTATTATCATTATTGTTATCCCAATAATTATTATTATTGCTATTGATATTATTATTATTATTGTTATTGTTATTATTATTATTATTGATATTGTTATAATTATGATTATTGTTATTGTTATTATTATTATTTTTATTGTTATTATTATTATTATTATTACTATAATTGATAATATTATAATTATTGTTATTGGTATTATTATAGTTATAGTTATTAATATCATTGTTATTGTTATTATTATTATTATTGTTATTGTAATTATTATTGTTATTGTTATTGTTATAATTACCGTTATTGTTATTATTATTGTTATAATTGTTATTATTATTATTGTTATTACTATTATAATTGTTATTATTATTATTATTGATTTTGTTATTATTATTGTTATTGTTATTATTAATGATATTGTTATTATTATTATTAATGTTATTGTTATAATAATTATTATTGTTATTATTATTATTATTGCTAATGTCTTTAATATTATTATTATTATTTTTATTATTGTTATTCTTACTATTATTGCTATTATTATTATTATGATTATTGTTATTGCTATTATTATTATTATTGTTTCGTTATTATTATTATTATCATTGTTGTTAATAATATTATAATTGTTATTGGTGTTAGTATAGTTATTGTTAATAATATCATTGTAATTGCTATTATTATTATTATTGTTATTGTTATTATTTTTGTTTTTGATATTTTTCTAATTATTATTATTGTTATTGTTATTAATATTTGTATTGTTATTATTATTGTTATAGTTATTGTTATTGTTATTATTACTATTATTGTTATTATTATTATTATTGTTATTGCTCTTTTTATTATTGTTATTGTTATTATTATTATTATTGTTATTGATATTACTATTGCTATTGATATAAATGCTATTATTACAATTTCTATTGTTAATATTATTATTATTGTTATTATTATTATTATTGTTATAGTTTTTATTATTTTTATTGTTATTGTTTTTATTATTGCTATTGTTATAATTATTATTATTGTTATTGTTATTATTATTAATATTATTTTTGTTATTATAACTATTAACGTTATTTTTATTATTATCATTGTCATTTATATTGATATTATTATTGTTATTTTTATTAATATTGTTATTGTTCTTGTTATAATTATAATTAATGTTATTATTATTGTTATTGTTATTATTATTAATATTTTTATTAATATTATTAATGTTATTGTTAATATTATTATTATTGTTATTGTTATTATTTTATATTTGTTATTTTTATTATTATTATAATTATTATTATTATTGTTATTAGTATTATTATTGCTATTGTTGTTATAATTGATATTGTTATTATTATTATTATTATTGTTATTGTCATTATTATTATTGTTATTTTTATTATTTTTGTAATTGTTATTATTATTATTTTTGTTATTGTTATTATTATTATTGCAATTGTTATTATTATTATTGTTATTATTATTATTGTTATCGTTATTATTATTATAATGATATTGCTATTATTATTGTTAGTGTTATTGTTGTTATTATTACTATTGTAATTGTTATTATTATTATTCTTGTTATTATTATTTTGATTGTCATAGTTATTATTATTGTTATTGCTATTAATATTGATATAGTTCTTATTATTGTTATAGTTATTAATAATATTATTGTTATTGTTATTATTATTATTGCTATTGCTGTTATTATTATTATTGTTATTGTTATTATTATTATTATTGTTATTGTTTTTATGATTATTATTGCTATTGCTATTATTATTATTATTATTGTTATTGATATTATTATTGTTAATATTATCATTATTGTTATTGTTATTATTATTGATATAGTTCTTATTACTGTTATAGTGTTTAATATTAATATTGTTTCTGTTATTATTATTATTATTGCAATTGCTATTATTATTATTATTTTTATTGCTATTATTATTATTATTGTTATTGTTTTTATGATCATTATTGCTATTGCTATTATTATTATTACTGTTATTGTTTCTATGATTATATTTGTTATTGTTATTATCATTATTATTGTTACTGATATTATTATTGTTAATATTATTATTATTGTTGTTGTTATTACTGTTATTGTCATTGTTATTATTACTATTATTGTTGTTGTTATCATAATTATTATTGAGATCCACTATGGCGTAGGTACGGAAGGGTCGTATCGTCTAGCGCTCCGGATTTCGTGCGGTTTTTCATAGTTTATTCTATTCCATCGGCTGTAAGTTTCATATATCGCGAGTGAATTGCTAATCGGCGAGCATAGGGAGGTAGGAATCGGGTCAAGTATCGATCATCTCATGTGTTGTTTGTGAAAATGTGCTCGTTTGGATTGTCGTGGCTTTGGTCGCCATTACGTGTTAGTTGCGAAACTATATTCTACGGTTGGACGGCAAACCCGACCTTGATTTCATTGAGCGCCACGTACTCCAGGGTACAATGACAACGCTATCTTCAGCGCATATGTCAACTATTACTTCAATTAGAGATGAGCCGTCCTCTGGGATTGGCGGATAGGTTCGATCAAGTTCTATGAGGTATTGTACGGCATCCAGGGGACAGGCAGTGCTGTCATATGGGACGTGGTAGTCCGACGAAATATACTCTATGGTTGGATGGCAGACTTGACGGTCCACCGAAGACTCTGCTTATGATGCGCTATCTACTATTGACAACGATGGGAACGCCACCGCCAGCGCAAGCTCCATCTATTCCCATTACTAGGAAATATGAAATATAACTAGCTTGGTAATTTGTAAGCGGTGAGCAATAGGAGATAATTACCGGATCTACAGATCGATCATCTATTGTGTGGATGGTGAAGATTTGTTCGATTGGATTGTCGAGGCTTTGGTCGCTATTACCTGTTAGTTGCTGGAACTATATTTTGCGGCTGGATGGCAGACTCGTCCTTTCATCGGGATCTCATTCAACGCCACCTACCCCAGGGTACGATGGCTGCGCCACCTTCAGCACATGCGACAACTACCACTACGGTTAAAGATGAGTCGCCCTCTGGATTGGCGGATAGAGTCGATCAAGAACTACGAGGTATTGGATGCCATCTCGGATGTTGGCCAGAGCTGCCAACTAGGAAATGTTAGTTCCGCGAACTATATTACATGGTCGGGCGGCAGAATCGACGGCCCACCGCGGACGCAAGCAGCGCCATCTATAAGTGACTACGACGGCAGAGCCGCCACCAGCGCAAGCGGAACGTAATTCCACTACAGAGAGAGACGATAAACTCGTCTGCAGAGCATAGGAGGCGCTTTGATCAGAAAAAAAATAGAATGAAATTCAAGCGTCAGTCAACTGTGGGATTTATATATCCTATGGCTCCTATTTATATATTTGGAACGCGATTGCGATCAAGGCTATATGGAAGGAACTCGGCAAATCCTACCTAATAATAATAATCCACCGAGGGGTGAAGAGGAGCATTTTTCTTCTACCGACGAGTAGCACGGTCGGTTCTCGTGATAAGGGGAGTACAAACTCTCAAAAAAAAACCAGGGCTCATCTGGCCCGGATGACAGCACCCTGTAAGGACCCCAAGTTACGGCAGGGCCACGAGGACTAGCGGGTACGCTGACGCTGCCCGAAAGGGATGTGCGGTATGATAAGTAAAGGGCGGTTCTCGTGGAAAACTGCCGGCGTCAACGCGTCGCACCCACGGGTGTGTCAAGAAGCCGATGAAGGAAGTAGGTGAACGGCAAAGGCGGATGCCTCATTCCCGACATTATAACCAAAAGCTCCCGCAACAATGAGGGTAGTTACGAGGTTGATAACCTCCTCACTTCAGGAGACACCGCGTTCGGAGACGGCCAGGCACTCTGGAGGAAGAATTTTGAACACATGGAAAAAGAAAGCACAAAAGAGAAAATAAACACACAAAACGAAAAATACAATAAACATCAAAACACCCAAGAACCATCTGGGAATTACATCGCTACTTAAGGCGACAGAAACGTAGGCTCTCAGCCTGCGAAGGGGACACCACAAAATAGAGAGAGAGAGAAACTCGCGCAAGCGAAATTTCTCCCTGTCAAAATGAAGCTGGCTATTACTAGACAGCCAAACGTAAACAATGAGATTAAGCAAGGGATCCCAGAATTGGAAGACATCATAGACAGTCTCGAGTTCATGTACAAATCTCGAGAATATGTCAATGAGGGTTCGAGGATTCTAACCCAAGTTTCACAGAGACCTCGGGCAAATTCTACGACTGAGGCCAGCGCAGTTAAGAGAGTAGCCTCAAGCCCGCCGCAGTTGTCTGAAGAATGACTAAAAAGACCGAGGCTAGAGGCGACGACGACCGATTCCATCAAGTGGACGGAGGTCGTGAAGACGAAAAGAAATAAGGAGATAACAGCGAAGAAGAGGACGAACCACCCACAACAAAAGAAAAAGAAGTCGAGCAAATCGGAGGTCAGGCCAAGAAAGAGAACGAAGCCGGACGCGATCCTCCTGAAACCTGCGTAAGGTAAGTCTTACGCAGACGTGGTCAGAGCTATCCACCAGCACATCAAGACCAGCGCCGCAAGGGGTAGACGTTAGATCGGTCCGGCAGACCTGAACCGGAGGGGTTCTCCTTGAACTAAAGAAGACCACTGCGGATATCAGGACCTAATTCGCAGAAACCCTGAGAAAAGAAGTAGGAGAAGCGAGCAGCATTACGGAACTGGTCCCTAGAGCTACGCTGGAGATACGGGACTGTGACTGCTGCACCACGTCGATAGAAGTCGAGGAGGCCCTAAAGAGGATCCTGCCAGACTATGCGGGGAAAATCAAAATTAAGATGACGAGCCCCAACGCATGACAACAACGCCTGGTCCTCGTTGAAATAGAAGAGGTAGCAGCTGCGAAGCTTTTAAAGGCCGGCCGAGTGCTGGTATGTTTCGTCAGCTGTAGGGTCAGGCGAAGGGCAGAAGTGAGGCGATGCTTCCGCTGTCTCGACTATGGTCACTATAGTGCCTCGTGCAAGGGACCTCATCGTAGTAAGTTTTGCTATTCCTGCGGCGGCACGGGGCACAAGATCAAAGAGTGCAAGGTCAGCGATCCTACATGCTTCTTGTGCTCAAATGGCGTTGTTGTAACTAGGAAGCACCTGGCAGGATCAAGGGCCTGCAAAGCTTTCCAGGAGGCCCTTACAACCGCCAACAATAGAAAAAAAGAATGAGAGTACTTCAGGGTAACTTCAATAGGAACAGGACGGCGCACCACCTACTGACCCAGCTCTGCTCTGAGAAAAAAGCTGATATTGTTCTAATCAGCGAACAGTACCCGGACAGAGCAGGAGTAGGATGGTACGCAGTTGAATTGGGCACTGCGGCTATCTGGATCCCTGATCCCCGACTAATACATGTCCCGGATCAAGAATCCGGACGCGGTTACGTTTGGGAGAGACATAACTTTACGACATATGTCAGCGTATATCTCACCCCAAACGACCGGATAGACGATTTCCAGACCAAACTAGACTATCTGGAAGACGCGATGCGGGAAATGCAAGGGGATCTTATTGTGGATGGAGACCTCAATGCCAAAGCTCTCGAATGGGGGGAGGACAGGCCGAACTCCAGAGGAAGACGATTTATGGAGGAGAACGATTCCACCGATTCAAGTAGAGACTGGAGCTATCAGCACTAAACACAGGTTCGACGTCGACCTTCCGCAGACCTGGCTACAGATTGACGATCCCTGACGTATCTCTAGTCAACGAACATCTTGTGGCAAGAGTCGCAGGCTGTCAGGTGATCGAGGATTATACCGGGAGCGACCATCAGTACATCCTATTCGATTTACACGATAGGAGGCCAGCCGCGACAAGGGTAGAGCGACCCTTCCGGTGGAACATAGCAAGAATGGATCGAGAGATGCTGTCTTCAGTCATAGATGAAGGTTGGAGATCCCTTTAAATTGCCTCCGCGAGTCTATCGCCAATTGCACAAGCCAGGATGATTACTGCAGCATATATGCTGCTCATCCAAAAGGCTTGCGCCATAGCGGTGACCAAGAAGTGCACGAAACGGCACAGGCGTCCTGCATACTGGTGGACGAACGAGATTGCAGATCTTCGCAAGAAGTGCTTAAGACTTCGCCGTTCAGCAAAACGAGTGAAGAGACGCAATCTCGACGCTGTTCCCTTCGCCGCAGAGTATCAAGTGGCCAAAAAAGTTTTGAAGAGGACCATCAACGCCAGTCAACGATAGTGCTGGAAGGAACTGTGCCTGGATGTCAACCATATCCGTGGGGATTAGGGTATCAGATGGTCACTCGCAATCTGGGGACTAACACCCAAGGAATCCCACAGGATGCGAGGACGTTGGAATACGTCATTCATACCCTATTCCCCTCACATCCGAATGAGAGATTCGCACGGCTACGCCAGGTAGACCTGAAGGGCCGCTATTAACAGAGGAGGAACTACTCAAGGCCGCATCTTCTATACGGAACGAGGAAGCTCCAGGATCAGGCGTCCTTCCAGCTAAAGTAATGAAAGCCGTCGCGCAGAATCATCCCAAGCACTTGCTAAACATGTACAACATGTGTCTCAGGGTGGGCATCTTCCCCGCCCAGTGGAAAAAAGCCAGACTTGTGTTTATAAGCAAGGGCAAGGGTCCAACAGATGCCGCTTCGTCATACAGGCCTATTTGTATGCTCGATACAGCTGGCAAGCTCCTGGAGAAGCTGCTTCGGCCACGGCTGCACGCAGCCTTAAGGGCAGCGGGGGATCTTGCTGGCCGCCAGTATGGATTCCGATCCGGTCTCACCACCATCCAAGTAGTCCAGCAGGTCGTCACGGCCGCTAAAATGACGGAGCGAGGGAACCAACTAACTCGCCCTTTGTGTCTGTTGGCCTCCTTAGACGTGAGGAATGCCTTCAACTCCGTCTGGTGGGACTTGGCAATGGTAACGCTCGAACGTAATTTCAACGTCCCGGAGTACCTACTCCGAATACTCGGGGACTATCTGAACGAGCGCTTCCAAGAATACAGTACTGGCGATGGTCCAAGAAGCTTAGAGATATCATCGGGGGGCAGCCCAGGGCTCCATACTGGGACCTGATATTTGGAATATTTTCTACGACGTTGTCTTTCGTATGGCATTCCCAGAAGGTACTTTCTTGGTTGGGTACGCAGATGACATTGCAGTTGTCATAACCGCAAGAGACACGAATGGGGCACAGTTGCTGCTCAACAAGGTCAAGCGAAGAATTACCTCCTGGATGGAAGATCAGGGGCTATCTCTGTCAGCCCAAAAGACTGAGATCGTGCTACTAACGAAGAAGCGCATCAACACCTTGCGCAGCTTCATTGTAGGAGACACGGCGGTCAAAGCAAAGTCGACTGTCAAATATCTGGGTATAATTTTAGACAAAAACCTTAATTATGCCGAGCACATACTCAGGGCAGACGACAAAGCGGCGAAAGTAGTAGCTTCGATTGGCACACTCATGGCACACGTCAACGGGTCCCGACCGTGCAGGAGACGACTACTGATGAATGCCGCCGAAGCAGTAATGCTGTACGGCGCTGAAGACTGGGCTGAGGCGCTGCAAAAGGAGAAATATCGCAAGCGCATCGCCGCCGTACTGAGGAGGGGTGCTCTCCGAATCACGTGCTCCTACCGCACTGTCTCCGAGCCCGCGGTGCTAGTGGTCTCGAGGGTAATCGCGATCGATCAATTAGGACAGGAAAGACAATTCGTCTACCAGCAAAGGGGTTTTCTGGGAAAGGAGGAGGCATCAAGGATCGTCAGGTCTACCAGCATCGAGACCTGGCAAAACAGATGGGAACAGGAGCATCGGGGCAGATGGACGGCACGACTCATCAGCCGGCTAGACAGCTGGCTAAACAGAGAGGTGGGAGAGGTCGACTTCTACCTCACTCAATTTTTGACAGGACATGGTCTGTTCTGCTCCTACCTCGCAAAAATGAGGACGGTAGGGGACAGCAACTGCCCCTATGGCGACTCGACCGTCCACGACACCCACCACACATTCTTCAAATGTGTTAGGTGGAGCGTTGAACGACTCGAATTGGAGCAAGACCTCGGAAAAATCTCGCCAGACAACATTGTCGAGAAAATGCTCCGGAGACAGGAGGAGTGGAGCAAGGTGGCCCGGTTCGTCAGGACCACCTTGCGCAGAAAAAAGATGGAGATGGGTGGCACATAGACATGCCCCAAACGTTGCTCCAAGCTCCTGCCCCGTAGAGCCGTAGGGATAGAGCCGTAATGGGACCTGATGCAGTGGCGCCATTCCGAAGTAATGCCACATGGCGGTACCGGGATGGTTTCACTATGCCACTAGGATGGATATGAGTTTAAACGGTAATGCCTATTCCAACGGTGAGCCCGACACTCCAGGAACTTTAAGGGGGAACCAAATGGTGAAGGATACCTCTGGCGGATAGGGTCGTAGTGCGGATAGTGCGTAAAGTTTGGCATTCTCAGACCATCAAAAAAAAAGAAAGTTATTACTATTAGTATTGCTAGTGTCATTACTATTCCTATTGCTACTGTTATTATTATTATTGTTACTGTTAGTATTATAATTATTATTCTTAATGTTACGATATTATTATTGTTATTGAAATAATTATTATTATTGTTATTGTTACCCATAATGTTATTGTTATTGTTATTATTACTATTGTTGTTATTGTTACTTTTATTATTATTAATATTATTATCGTTATTATTATTATTACTGATAGTGTTATTATTACTGTTATGGTTTTTATTATTGTTATTGTTATTATTATTATTATTGATACTGTTATTATTATTATTATTGTTATTGTTATTGTTATTGTTCTTGTTATTGTTATTTTTATTGTTGTAATTATTGTTTTTGTTAATATCATTGTTATTGTTATTGTTATTGTTATTATTACTATTATTGTTATTATTATTGTTATTATTATTGTAAATGTTATTATTATAATTTTTTTACTATTAGTATTATTATAATTGTTATTGTTATTATTATTATTATTCTTGTAGTTATTATTATTTATATTGTTATCGTTATTATTAATATAATTGCTATTGTTATTATTATTCCTATTGTTCTTCTTATTGTTATTATTATTGTCATTGTTATTCTTATTAGTATTGCTATTGATATTATTTATACTATCTATATTGTTATTATTATTACACTGTTAGTGTTATTATTAATATTGTCGTTATTGTAGATATTATTTCCATTATAATTGTATAATTATTATTATTACTGGAACAAGATTCAATTCACGTTTGAATAATAATAATTGTTATAATAATAATAATAATGATAATAATAATAATAATAATGATAATAATAATAATAATGATAATATTACCAATAACAATATTAATAACTGTAACAATAATAAATGTTATAAAAACTATAATAATAATAACTACAATAATAATAATAAAAATATTAATAATAAAAATAAATACAATATCAATAGTAATATAAATAACAATAATGATATTAATAACAATAATAATAATAACAGTAACAATAATAAAATCATAAAAATAACAATAATAATGACAATAATAATAACAATAATGGTAAAAAATAGCTATACCAATAATAATAAATTAATAATAGAAATAAATATTATAATAACAATAGCAATAACAATAACAAAGAAAATTATAATAATAATAGCAATAAACATAATAATAACAATAACAATAATAATAACAATAGCAGTAACAGTAATAATAAATATAACAATACAATAATAATAATAACAACAATATATAATAATAAAAACAATAACAATAATAATAACTATAACAACAGCAATAAAAATAACTATAATAATAATAATAATAGTACCAATAGTAATAACAGTAACAACGATAATAATATTAATAATAACAATAAAAATAATAATAATAATTACAATAATAATAATAACAACAATAAAAATAATAATAACAATATAGTAATAATAACAATAACAAAAATGTTAATAAAAATAATATTAGTAACACTGATAATAATAATAACAATTACAATAGTAATTATAGCAATCTCAATAATAATAATATTAACAAATACAATAATACTAACAATAACAATTACAATAATAGTAATAATAACAATAAAAATAATAATAATAATGTAAGAAACTATAATAATGAAAATAACAATAACAGTAATAATAATAATAACAGTAAAAATAATTATAATAATAACAATAACAATAATAATAATAATAATAATAACAATAACATTAACAATAATAATAAATTAACAATAATAATATTAATATTGATGATAATAACAATATCAATAATAATAATAATTTTAATAACAATAAGAGTAATAGTAAAAATAAATGTAATAATAATTACAATGACAATAACAATAATAATACTAATAATAATAACAATGTCAATAATAATAATCACAATAACAGTAACAATAAATATAATAATAACAGTGAAAATCAATATAATAATAATAACAATAATAAATAGAATAACAAAAACAATAACTATAATAATATTAATAACAATAACTGTAATAATAACAATAACAATAATGAAAGTAATTGCAATAATAATAATAATAATAATAATAATAATAATAATAATAATAATAATAATAATAACAATAACAATAATAATAACAATAACAATAATTATAATAATTACTCTAAAAATAATAATGACAATTACAATAATAGTAATAATAACCATAACAATATCAATAATAATAATAATAACAATAACAATAATAATAATTGTAACAATAACAACAATAATAATAAGAACAATAACATTAATAATATTAATAACAACAACAATGATAATATTAACAATTGCAGTAATAATAATTACAATAATAATGATGATGAAAACATCAATAATAATAATAATAACAATAACAAGAATATTAACAATAACAATATCAATAATAATAATAATAACAATAACAATAATTATAACAATAAATATATCAAAAATAATAATAATAGCAAGAACAATAATAATAGCCTGAACAATTACAATTACAATAATAATATCAAAAATAATTGTAATAATAAATACAGTAACAATATTAATAATAATAACAATAACAATAAAATAATAAACAATAAAAGTAACAATAATAATAACAATTACAATAAAAATAACAATAACGTTAATAATAATATTAACAATAAAAATGATAATGACAACAATAATTTCAATAATAATAATTGTAACAATATCAATAATAATAATAATAAAAATGACAATGACAATAATAATAAAAATAACAATAACATTAACTATAACTATAATAATAATAATAACAACAACAATTATAATTACAACAATACAAATAATAACAACAATAACAATAACGATAACAATAATAGTAATAATATTTATAACAATAATAATAATAATAACAATAACAATAATAATAATAACAATAACAATAGTAATAACAATAACACTAATAATAACAATAAAATTTATAATAATAATAATAATTAGAATAATAACAATAATAATAATAACAATAATAGTAAAAATAAAAGTAATAATAACAATAACAATTATAATAACAAAAACAATTACAGTAATAATAATATCTATTTCAATAGTAATAATAATAGGAATATAAATAATAATAATAACTATAATAATAACAATAATAATAATAATAAAATTACAATAACAATAATAATAAAATAACAATAACAGTAATAATAATAATAATAATAACAATAACAATAACAATTACAATAATAATAATATTAACATAATAAATAATAATAATAACAACAAGAGCAATAATAATGACAAAAACAGTAACATTCATAATAATAATAAAAAAAACAATAATAATAACAATATCAATAATAAGGATGACAATAATAACAACAAAATAATAATAATAACTTCAATAAAAATAACAATAATAATAATAGCAATATCAATAATAATAATAACAATAATAAATTTATCATAATAACAGTAATAATAATAATAATAGTAACAATATTAATAACTACATTAACAATAACAAGAATAATAATAATAATAATAATAATAACTATAACAATAATAGTAATAATAACAATAGCAATAATAATGAAAATATTAACGAAATTAAAAAAAAATTATAATAATTATAACATTAACAATAATAATAAGAATAATAATAATAAAAAAACTATAATGATATTAACAATGATAATAATAATAGCATTAACAAAACAATAATAATAATGATATTAATAGCAATAATAATAACTATAACAATAACAATAAAAATAATAATAACAATAATAATAATAGCAATAATAATTTTAATAACAATAACAATAATAATAATAACAGTAACAATAATAATAACTACAATAACAATAACAATAATAGTAAAAATAACAATAAAATTAATGATAACTATAATAATAATAATAACAATAACATTTATAATAATAACAATGCAAAGAATAATAACAATAACAATAACAAGAATGATAATAATAACAATAGTAAATACAATAACAATAAAAATAATAATAATAATAACAATATCAATAATAATAATAATTATTACAATAACAATAATAATCATAATGACAGAAGCAATAGTAATAGTAATGACAATAACAATACTTATAGCAATAACTTTCTTTTCTTTTTGATGGACTGAGAATGCCAAACTTTACGCTCTAACCCATGGACCCCGCCTGTAAGAGGGACCCTTCTCCATTTGGGTCCCCCTTAACGTCCCTATAGTGCCGGGATCACCGTTGGAATAGGCACTTCCGAATAAACTCATATCCATCCTAGTGGGATAGTAAAACCATCCCGGCCCCGACATGTGGGATTACTTCAGGATGGCGACACTGCTTCTTGTCCCTTAACTGGGAAACCTCTTCGGCTCTACGTGACAGGAACCAGGAGCAACGTTGGTGGCTCTTCTATGGGTCACCCATCCCCTACTTGTACTTGCTTAAGATTGACCTGACGTACCAGACCAACTTGTTCAACTCCTTCTGCCCACGCAGCATTTTCTCAACGACGTTGACCGGCGATAGGTATCCAGGTCTTGCTCCAAGGCTAATCGTTCAGCGCTTCACCGAGTACATAAAAAGAATGTGTGGTGGGCATCGTCGTTGATCGAGTCTCCATAGGGGCAGTTGGCGTCTGCTATCTTCCTAATTCTAGCCAGGTAGGAGCGGAACAGGCCATGATCTGTCAGGAATTGGGTGAGGTAGAAATCAACTTCTCCCGCCTACCGATTTATCCAGTTGTCTAGCTGACTGATGAGTTGAGCAGTCCATCTGCCCCTACGTTCCTGCTCCCATCTACTTTGCCACGCCTTGATGCAGATAGACCTGGGGGGCCTTGATGCCCTCTCCTTTCACAGGTCACACCTTTGCTGCTAGACGAATTCCCTCTCCTGGGCTAATAGATCGATCGGGATTACCCCGGCGACAAGTAGCACTGCCGGCTCTAAGACCGTGCGGTAAGAGCACGCGATTCGAAGGGCGCCCCTCTTCTGTACCGCGGTTATGCGCTTGCGGTATTTCTGTCTTCGTAGCGCCACGGCCCATACTTCCGCATCGTACAGCATCACTGCTTCGGCGGCAATCATCAGTAGTCTCCTCATGCACGGCCGGGGAACATTGACATTGGCCATGAGCATGCCCAGTGATGCTACTACTATTGCCGCCTTGTCGGCTGCCCTGATAATATGCTCTCCATAGTTAAGCTTGTTGTCAAGCATAACCCCGAGATATTTGACAGCCGACTTAGTCTGGACCGCCGCGTCTCCTACAATGAAGCTGCGCAAGATGTTGATGCGCTTCCTCGCAATTAGCACGATCTCTGTTTTCTGGAATGCAAGAAATAGCCCGAGGTCTTCCATCCAAGAGGTAACTCTCCGCATGACCTGGATGAGCAACAACTGTGCCCCCTCCGTGTCTCTTGCGACAATGACAACTGCAATGTCATCTACGTACCCAACCAAGAAAGTACCTTCTGGGACTGCCATACGAAAGATACTGTCGTAGAAGATATTCCATATACTCGGTCCCAGTATGGAGCCCTAGGCTGCCCCCGATGTCAATTCCAAGCTTCTTGGACCATCACTCGTGTTGTATACTAGGAAGCGCTCGTTTATATAATCGTCAATAATTCGAAGTATGTACTTCAAAAGGCCGAAATTACATTCGAGCGCTTCCCTTGCCAGGTTCCGCCTGACAGAGTTGAAGGCATTTCTCACGTCCAAGGTGGTCAGCAGGCACAACGGATGAGTTCAATGATTGCCTCGCACCATCATTTTAGCGGTCGTGACCACCTCCTGGACTGCGTGAATGGTGGAGAGGCCGGATCGGAATCCGTACTGGCAGGCGGCCAGATCCCCCGCTATCTTCACGGCTGTGTGCAGCCTTGGCCTTAGCAGCTTCTCCAGGAGTTTTCCAGCCGTATCAAGCATACAAATAGGCCTGTATGGTGAAGCTGCCCCTACTGGAACATTGCCCTTGCTAATGAGCACAATCATCGCTTTTTTCCATGGAGCGGGGAAGATGCCCCCCCTGAGACACGTGTTCTACATGTTCAGCAAGAGCTCAGGGTGACTTTGCACGACGAATTTGATTATTTCTGCTGGAAGTCCGTCTTGACCTGGAGCTTTCTTGTTCCGCATAGAAGATGCGGCCCTGAGTAGCTCTTCTTCCGTGAATTGCGGTACCTCGATTATGCCGAGCGCATCCAAGCTGATCTCCCTCTTCGGCTGCGAGGGGAATAGAGTATGCACGATCCAACACTTATCCACATTAGACGATGTGATCCAACGTCCTCGCGTCCTGAGGGTTCCCTTGCGTGTTAGTCCCCAGCTTGCGAGTTACGATGAGGTACCCTAATCCCCACGGATTCAGGTCGTCATCCAGGCACAGTTCCTTCCAGCACCATTGTTGACCGGTCTTGATGGTCCTCTTCAAAGCTTTTTTGGCGACTTAATACACTGCGGCCAAGGGAGCAGCGTCGAGATCGCGTCTCTTCGCTCGTTGTGCTAAACGGCGAAGTCTTAAGCACTTCTTGCGAAGATCTGCGATCTCGTTCGTCCACCAGTATGTAGGACGCATATGCAGTTTCGTGCACTTCTTGTGCACCGCTATGGTGCAAGCCTTTTGGATGAGCTGCATAGTTGCTGCAGTAATCATCCTGGCGTGTGCAATAGGCGATAGACTCGCGGAGGCAATTTGAAAGGATCTCCAACCATCATCTATGACTGAAGATAGCCTCTCTCGATCCATTCTTGCAATGTTCCACCGGGGGGTCGCTTTACCCTTGGCGCGGCTGGCTATCGTGTACATCGAATAGGATGTACTGATGATCGCCCCTGGTATAATCCTCGATCACCTGCAAGCCTGCGGCTCTTGCCACATGATGTTCGTTGGCTAGAGGTATGTCCGGCATCGTGTCTCTGTAGCTAGGCCTGCGGAAGGTCGACGACGAACCTGTGTTGAGTACTGATAGCTCCAGTCTCGACGCCACCTCCATGATTCGTCTTCCTCTGGAGTCCGTCCTGAACTCCCCCCATTCGAGATCTTTGGCATTGAGGTTTCCAGCCACAATGAGATCCCCTTGTATTTCTCGCAGCGCGTCTTCCAGATCGTCCAGTTTCGTCTGGAAGTCGTCTATCTGGTCGTTCGGAGTGAGATATACACTGACATATGCCGTCAAGTTATGTCTCACACAAACGTAACCGCGTCCGAATCCTTGATCCGACACATGTATCTGTCGGGGATCTGGGATCCAGATTGTCGCGGTGCCCAATTCGTCTGCGTAACATCCTATTCCTGCTCTGTTCTGGTACTGTTCGCTGATTAGAACAATATCTGCTTTTTTCTCAGAGCAGAGCTGGGCTAGAAGGTGATGCGCCGTCCTGCTCCTATTCAGATTACCCTGAAGTACTCTCATCCTTTTTTCCTCTTTTTGGCTGTTGCAAGGGCCTCCTGGAAAGCTTTGCACGACCCTTGATCCCGCCAGGTGCTTCGTAGTTCTAACACCACTCTTTGAGCACAAGAAGCAAGTAGGCTCGTTGACCTTGCACTCTTTGATATCGTGCCCCGTGCTCCTGCAGAAATAGAAAAATTTACTGCGATCAGGTCCATTCCACGAAGCACTATAGTGACCATAGTCGAGACAGTGGAAGCATCGCCTCACTTCTGCTTTTCGCATAACCCTGCAGCTGATGTAACCGGTCAGCACTCGGCCGGCCTTTAAAAGTTGTGCAGCTGCTACCTCTTCTATTATGACGAGGGCCAGGCGTTGTTGTCTTGCGTTGGGATTCGTAATTTTAATTTCGATTTTCCCGGCGTAGCCTGGCAGGATCCTCTTTAAGGCCTCCTCGACTTCTATCGACGAGGTGCAGCAGTCACAGTCCCGTATCTCCAGCGTAGCTATAGGGAACAGTTCCGTGATGCTGCTCGTTTCTCCTACTTCTTTTCTCCGGGTTTCTGCGAATGAGGCCCTGATATACACAGTGGTCTTCTTTAGTTCAATGAGAACCCCTCCGGTTCTGGTCTGCCGGACCGATCTAACGTCTAACCCTGCGGCGCTGGTCTTGATACGCTGGTGCAGAGCTCCGACCACGACTGCGTAAGATTTACCTTGCGCAGGTTTCAGGAGGACCGCGTCCGACTACGTTCTCTTTCTTGGCCTGACCACCGATTTCCTCGACTTCTTTTTCTCCTGTTGTGGGTGTTTCGTCGTCTTTTTCCCTGGTTTCTCATTATTTCTTTTCTTCTTGACGACCTCTGTCCAATTGGTGGCTTCGGTCATCGTCGCCTCTTGCCTCGGTCTTTTGAGGGTTTCCTTGTGTAACTGCGGCGGGCTAGTGGCTACTCTTTTTACCGCTCCAGCATCTGTTATAGTGTTTGCCCTAGGGCTATGAATAATTCGGGCGAGGGTCCTCGCTCCCTTATTGACATTTTTTCGAGATTTATACATAAACTCGAGACTGTCAATAATGTCCTCAAGTTCTGGGAGCCATTGCTTAAAAGCGTTGTTCAAGTTAGGCTGTCTAGTAATAGCTGACTTCTTTTTGGCAAGGAGGTATGTCGATTGCGCGAAATTCTCACCCTCTCCATCTTGTGCGGTCCCATTCGCAGGGTGGATAGGTGCGGTAAAGCCGGAAAGCTGAAAGCCATCAACGACTCTGGCAGACATCTGCCACCCATCCAAGTGGCCTTCGACATATTTTACCCTTCCTGGCACTTTCGTCATACCGCAGGCCAGGTCGCCTACCAGTGGTGCACTTCCTGATGCATTATCCAGAGCTGGGGACAGGTTCCCTACGCCAAACTCCTGGCAGTTGCTGGATGACGACGGCGGGTGTCCTGCCCTACCACCACAAGACACCGCCGTGGCGTGGGTGTCCCTCCCGCGACCACTATTTTCTTTCGCTGCACTATCAATCATGAGTAATGTACTTTTGGGAGGCAAGCTCCCCAATAGAAAGGAAGGAAAGGAAAGAACACAGAGAGGAAGAGATAGAATAGAAAAAGATATGATAAGAGAAAAAGAAAGGAATTGCGGTTCAAGAACATTCACATGCCATTCACACAGTCCTTCTTAGTCGCCTCTTACGACATGCAGGGAGAACTGTGAGAGTATTCTATTTCCCCTACACACTGGGGGGAATACCAATAACAATAATAATAACAATAACAATAATAATAATAATGACTATAACAATAGTAATAATAATAACAAGGATAACAATAACAATAACAATAATGAATATAATAACAATAACAATTATAATAACAATAACAATAAAAATAATATTAACAATAACAACAACAACATTAATAAAAATAATAACAACATAATAATAATAATAATAACAATAACAATAAAAGTAACAAAAACAACAACAATAATAATAATAATAACAACAATATCAATAATAAAAAAAATACCAATAGGAATAACAATAATAATAAGAATAACAATCATAATAATAAAAAAATTTCAGTAATAATAACGATAGCAATAATAATAATGGTAATAATAAGAATAACATTAATAATAATAACAATAAACTATAACAATAATAATAACAATAACCATAATAATAATAACAATAGTATTATTAGCAACAACAGCAATAATAATAATGATAAGAATAACAATAATAATAATAACAATAGCAATAGAAATAATAATAACAAAAACAATAATAATAACGGTACAAATTATTATAATTATAGCAATAACAATAATAAAAACGATAACAGAAACAATAATAATAATAATAACAGTATCAATAATAATAACAATAACAATAATAATAACAATAACAATAAGTGTATCAATAATAATAACAATAACAAAGAAGATATTAATAAAAATAATAATAACAAAAATAATCATAATAACAATAACAATAAAAATAACTATAACAGCAATACTAATAATAATAATAACAAAAACAATAAGAATAATAATAAAAATAATAATAATAATAATAATAATAATAATAATAATAATAATTACAATAACGATAATAATAACAAAAACAATAATAATAATAATAACAATAACAATATTAATACTAACAATAATAATCATAATAACACTAACAACAACAATAATATTAATAATATTAATAACAATAATAATAACAATAACATTAACAAAGACAATAATAATAACAGTAATTAGAATAACAATAATAATTACTATAACAATAACAATAACAATAACAATAACAATAATTATAATAATAATATTAACAATAGTAATAACACCAACAATAAGAGTAATAAAAAAAGTAACCTCAATAATAATAATAATAACAATAACAATAATAACAATAATATTAAAAATTATAATATTAACAATAGCATTAACAATATTAATAATAACAATCACAATAATAGTAATAATAACAACGGCAATAATAATAACAATAACATTAATAATACTAATAATAACAATATTAGCAATAACAACAATAATAACAATAAGAGTAATAATAATAATATCAATAACAATAAAATTAATAATAAGAATAAAAATAATAATAACAATAAAAATAATAATAACATTAACAATAACAATAATAATAACAATAAAAATAACAATAATAATAATATTTAAGATAATAACTAAGATAATAATAATAATTATATTAATAATAAATACTATAACAATAATAATATCAATAACAAACATCAGTTATAATAATAATAACAATAGTAATAATAATAACAGTAACGAAGATAATAATAATAAAAATAACAATAATAATAAAAATAGCAATTATAATAATAAAAACAATAACAAAAACTATAATAATTATAATATTAATAATAATAATAATAACAATAACAGTAATATTAATCTTAAATATATAAATAATAATATTAATAACAATAACGATAATAATAACAATAACATTAATAACAACAATAACAATAATAATAACAATTAAACATAAATAAGAATAACAACAATAATATTAATAGCAATAGCAATAGTAATAACAATATCAATAACAATTATAATAAAAATATCAATAAGCATAATAAAAATAACAATAATAATAACAATAACAATTACAATAATAATAATAACAATAATAATTACAATAACAACAATAATGATAATATTAATAGTAAAAATAATTACAAAAACAATAATAATAAAAATAAGTAAAAATAATAATAACATTAACAAAAATAATAATTATAATAACAATAACAATAATAACAATAATAACAATTACAATAAGAATAATAATAACGGTAATAATAATGATAATAACAAAAATAACAATATTAAAATAATATTAATAACAATAACTATAATATTAACAATAACAATAACAATAACAATAAAAATAAAAATAATAATAATATTATTAAAAATACAATAATAATATTATTAAAAAAAATAATAATAACAATAACAATAAAATTGATAATTATATGCACCTCAAAAAAAATAATAAAAGCAATAACAATAATAATAATAATAACAATAACAATAATAATAACAATAACAATAATAATAATAACAATAATAGTAATAAAAACAATAACAATAAAAATGACTGTAACAATAACAATAGTAATAAGAATAATTATAACAGTAATATTAATAATAATAATAACCATAACAATAGCAATAAAAATAACAGTAACAGTAACAATAACAAAGACAATAATAATAATAATAACAATAATAATAATTGCAATAACAACAATAATAATAATAACAATAGAAATAATAATAATAATAACAATAGAAATAATAATAATAATAACAACAGAAATAATATTTACAATAACAAAAAAATCATAGAAATAATAAAAATAACAATAGAAAGAATTATAACAATAATAATAATAATAACAGTGACAAGAATAATAATAATGACGATAACGATAATAAAAACAATAACATTAACAGTAATTATAATAATAATAAATATAATAATAATAATAATAATAATAATAGCAAATACAATAATAATAACAAAAACAATAAGTATAATAAAAACAATAACAATAATAATAATAACAATAATAGTAAAAACAACAATAGCAACAACAATAATAATGATAAGATTAATAACAGTACTAATAACAATAACAATAACAATAACAATAACAATAATATTAGCATTAAAAGGAATTATAAAAATAAAAATAACAATAAAAATAATAAAATTAATAACAATAATACTAACAAAAACAATATCAGTAATTACAATAACAATCTTAATAATAATAATGATAAAATAACAATAAAAATAATAATAATAATAGTACTAATAATATTAACAATAACAAAAATAAAAACAAAAATCTCAATAATAATAAAAATAACAGTAAATATAATAATAACAATAACAATCGCAATAACAATAATAAAAATAATAAATATAAAACTAATAATAATAATATCAATAGCAGTAATAACAACAGTATCAATGACAATCATAATAATAATAAATAAAAATTAATAATAGCAAGAACAATAATAATAATAACAAGAAAATAATAATAAAAATAACAATAAAAATAATAGTAACAATAACTATAATAATAATAATAACAAAATCAATAATAATAATAATAATAACATTAAGAATAACAATAACAATAATAATAATAATAATAATACAAAAAACAATAATAAAATAATAATAATAACAATAAAAATAGTAATAATAATAATAACAACAATAATAATAATAATAACAATACCAATTATAATAATAATAACAATATTAATAATAATAACAATAACAATAATAATAATAATAACAACCAAAATTATAACAATAATAATAACAATAACAATAATAATTTTAGCAACAATAATTATAATAATAATATTAAGAATAACAGTAATAACAATAACAAAAGCAATAGAAATAATAATAACAATATAAACAATAATGACTGTAACAATGATAATAATTGTAACAATCCCAATAATAATAATAATAACAATAACTATAATAATAATAATAACTATATGAATAGTAATAACAATAACAATAATAATAACAATAACAATAACAGTATTAATAATAATAAAAATAACAACGACGATACAAATAAAAATAATAGTAACAAAAATAATAATCACAACAATTACAATAATAATAACAATAACAGAAATAATAGTAATAATAATAACAATGAGATGAATAATAATAATAACAATAAAAATAATAATAACAAAAACAATAATAAAAGTAATGACAATAACAAAAATAATAATAACAATAATAATAATAATAACAATAACATAAAAAAATCTAACAATAATAATCATAACAATAACAACAAAAAAAACCATAACAATAATAATAATAGCAAATATAATTGTAACAAAAACAATAAAAATAACAATAATAATAATAATAATATTAATAATAATGATAATAACAATAATAATAACAATAACAGTAATAATAATTATCACAATAACAATAATAATAATAATAATTATAATAACAATTATAATAATAATAACAATAACAATAATTACAATAATAATAATAATAATATTAACAATTATAATGACAGTAACAATAACAATAAAAATATTAATAATAATAAAAATAAAAATAATAATAGCAATAAAAAAAATAACAATAACAATAATAATTACAATAATAATAATAGTAACAATAATAATTATGGTATTAATGACAGTAACAATAATAATAATATTAACAATAATAATAATAATATCAAAGAAAATAATAATAATAATAACAATAATAATAATAATGACAGTAACAACAATAATAATAATTACGATAACAATAACAGTATTAATAAAAATAACAAAAATTATAATAATTACAATAACAATAATAACAAGAATAACAATAATAGTAATAATAGCCATAACAATGTCAATAGTAATAATAATATCAATTACTAATATTAATAACAGTAAAAGTAATAATTGCAATAACAATAATAATAATTATAATAATAATAATAATAATAACAATAATATTAATAATAACAATAACAATATTAATAAAAAAACAAATGTTAAAAACAATAACAATAATATTATCAATAACAGTAACAATAACTATAACAATAACAGTAATATTAATAACTATAACAATATTAATAATAATAATGAAACCATAAATAATAATAATGACATTAACAAAGTTAATATCAATATCAATAACAATGACAATAATAAAAATAATTATAATAGTAATAACAATAATAATAATAGAATTATTGACTATAACTATTATAATAATAATAGCAATAATAATAGTAATAATAATAATAATAACAATGTTAATAATAATAACGATAACAATAATAATAATAATTCCAATAAAAATAACAATAATAATAAGAACTACAATAATAATAAAAATAACAATAATAATAATAACAAATACAATAATAATAATAATAACAAATAACAATAATGATAATAATAACAATAAAAATAACAAAAATAATAATATTAACAATAACAGTAACAACAATAATAATAATAATAATAATAATAAATATAACAATATTAATAATAATAATAATAAAAATAACAATATTAATAATAATAATAATAATAACAACAACAATAATAATAATAATAACAATAATATAAAAATAATGAAGATACTAATAATAACAATAATAATAGTAAAAACAATAAAAATAATAACAAAAATAAAAGTTAAAATTATAACAACAATAACAATAACAATAACAATATTAACAATAATAACGATAACAATATTAGCAGTAATAACAATAAAAATAACAATAATAAAAAAAGAATAATAGTAACAATAGCAATAACAACAATAATAACAAAAACAAATATTAAAAACTATAACATTAAAAATTATAATGATAATAATAGAAATAGCAGAAATAAAAATAACAGTATCAATAATAATAACAATAACTACAACAATAACAATTACAATAACAATAATAAATTTAACAATAATAGTAATAATAACAATAACAATAGAAATAACAATAACAATAATAATAATAAGAATGACAATGATAATAACAATAAAAGAAATATTAAGAATAATGATAATAATAATAACAATAGAAACAATAATAACAATAACAATAATAACAATAATAACAATAATAATAATAATTAAACAATAACAATAGTAATAACAATAACAATAACAATAACAATAATAATAACAATAACAATAAAAATAATAATAATGGTAATAACAATAATAATAATAATAACAATATCTATAACAATAATAATAATAACTATAACACTAATAGTAGTAATACCAAACAGGACAATAATAATAACATTAACAAAAATATTAGCAATAATAAAAACAATAATAATAATAATAATAATAACAATAGCAATAATAATGATAATAGCAATAATAACAGTAATAACAGTAACAATAATAATAATAATAACAATATCACTAATAACAACAATAACAAATATTAATAGCAATAACAATAACAATAACAATAACAATAGCGATTATAATAACGCTAACAATACAATAATATTAATAACAATAACTATATTAATAATTATAACAATAACAATAATAATAATAACAATCATAACAATAATAATAATAATAACTATAAAAATAATGCCTTAAATAACAATAAAATCTATAGAAACAATAACAATAACAATAACAATATTAACGATAATAACAGTAACAATAATAATAACAATAACAAAAATAATAATAATAATAACAATAACAGTAATAATAGTAATAACAGTAATAATAATAACTAAAACATTAATAATAATAATGATAATATTAATAACAATAGAAATTAAAATAACAGTAACAATAATAATAATAATGAAAATAACAATAATAATAATAAGAGTAACAATAATAATAACAATAACTATAACAATAACAATAATAACAACAATAACAATAATAATAAAAATAATAATAATATTAATAACAATAATAATAGCAATAACAATAAAAATAATTATAACTTTAACAAAAAATATAATAACTACGAAAACAAAAATAATAGCAATAACATTTACTATAATAATTATAATATTATTGTCAATGAATATAATAACAATAATAACAATAAAAATAATAATTGCTATAACAATAGTAATAATAATAATAATAGCAATATTAATTACAATAACAATAATTATCATAGAAATAATAAAAGTAATAATAATATAATAATAACAGTAATAATAATATTTATTATAACAACTACAGTAATAAAAACAATAACAATAATAATAATAATAACAATAACATTAATAATAACAATAACAATAATTATAACAATAACAATAATTATAACAATATCAATAATAATAATAATATCAATAATAATAACAATTACTATAATAATAATAATAACAATTACAATAATAACAGCAATAACAATAACAATCATAAAAATGATACTAATAACAATAATACTAACAATAACAATAATAATAATAATAACAATAATAATAACAATAATATTAATAATAACAATAAAAATAATAATAATTTCAATGACAATAATAATAACAATAACAATAATATTAATAGTAACAAAAACAGTAAGAATAATCATAACAATAACAATAATAGTAATAGCATCATTAACTATAACAATAATAATAACTATACATATAATAGTAGTAATATCAATAAGAACAATAATAATAATAATAATAACAACAAAAATAATAATAATAATAACAATAATAATAATAATGTTAATGACAATAGAAATAATAATGATAATAACAATAATAATACTAAAAACAATAACAATAATAATAATAATAACAATAACAATCATTAAAATAATAATAATAACAACAAGAATAACAATAACAATACAAAAATAATACTAATAAAAATAATTTTTTTTGGATGATCTGAGAATGCCAAACATTACGCTCTAACCCAGTAACCCTAGCCGCCAGAGGGTCCCTTCACCATTTGGGACCCCCTTAAAGTCCCTGGAGTGTCGGGCTCACCGTTGAAATAGGCACTAACGACTAAACTCATATCCATCCTAGTGGCATAATAAAACCATCCCGGCCTCGCCATATGGCATTACTTCAGGATGGCGCCGCTGCTTCTTGTCCATTAACTGGACTCCCTCCTCGGCTCTACGTGGCAAGAACCAGGAGCAACGTTGGTGGCTCTCTTATGGGCCACCCATCTCCTTCATCTTCTTGCTTAAGATTGACCAGACGTACCAGGCCACCTTATTCCACTCCTTCTGCCAACATAGCATTTTCTCGACGACGTTGTCCGGCGAGATGTCTCCAAGGTCTTGTTCCAAGGCTAGTCGTTCGGCGTTCCACCGAGTACATAAAAAAAATGTGTGGTGGACGCCGTCGTTGATCGAGTCCCCATAGAGGCAGTTGGCGTCTGCTACTTTCCACACTCTATCCAGTTAGGAGCGATACAGGCCATGCCCTGTCAGGAATTGGGTGAGGTAGAAATCAACTTCTCCCGCACCCCGATATATCCAGTTGTCTAGATGACTGATGAGTCGAGCAGTCCATCTGCCCCTACGTTCCTGCTCCCATCTACATTGCCAGGTTTTGATACTGATAGACCTGGCGAGCCTTGACGCCCTCTCCTTTCCCAGGATACACCTTCGCTGCTATACGAATTTCCTCTCCTGGCCTAATAGATCGATCGGGATTACCCCGGCGACAACTAGCACTGCCGGCTCTGAGACTGTGCGGTAAGAGAACGCTAATCGGAGGGCGCCCCTCCTCTGTACAGGGGCAATGCGCTTGCGGTATTTCTGTTTTCGCAGCGCCTCAGCCCATACTTACGCACCGTACAGCATCACTGCTTCGGCGGCACGCATCAGCTGTTTCCTCATGCACGTCCGGGGACCATTGACATTGACCATGAGCATGCACAGTGAGGCTACTACATTTGCCGCCTTGTCGGCTGCCCTGATAATATGCTCTCCTGATAATATGCATAGTTAGGTTTGTTGTCAAGAATAACCCCGAGATATTTGACAGCCGACTTAATCTGGACTGCCACGTCTCCTACAATGAAACTGTGCAAAGTGTTAATGCGCTTCCTCGTAATTAGCACGATCTCTGGCTTCTGGGCTGCTAGAGATAGTCCGTAGTCTTCCATCCAGGAAGTAACTCTCCGCATGACCTGGTTGAGCAGCAACTGTACCCCCTCCGTGTCTCTCGAGGTTAAAACAACTGCAATGTCATCTGCGTACCCAACAAAGAAAGTACCCAACCTTCTGGGACTGCCATATGAAAGATACCATCGTAGAATATATTCCATATATCCGGTCCCAGTATGGAGCCCTGGGCTGCCCCCGATGTCAATTCCAAGCTTCTTGGACCATCACTCGTGTTGTATACTAGGATGCGCTCGTTTAGATAATCGTTAATAATTAGGAGTAGGTTTTCGGAAGACCGAACTTACGTTCGAACGCTTCCCTTGCCAGGTCCCACCTGACGGAGTTGAAGGCATTTCTCACGTCTAAGGTAGCAAGAAGGCACAAAGGTCGAGTTCGATGATTGCCTCGCTCCATCATTTTAGCGGTCGTGACCTCCTCCTCGACTGCGGGGATGGTGGAGAGGCCGGATCGAAATCCTTACAGGCGGGCGGCAAGATCCCCCGCTGTCTTCACGGCTGCGTGCATCCTTGGCCTTTGCAGATTCTCCAGGTGTTTTCTAGCTGTATCGAGCATACAAATAGGCCTGTATGATGAAGTTCCCCCTACTGGAACCTTGCCCTTGCAAATGAGCACAAACCTCACTTTCTTCCATGGAGCGGCGAAGATGCCCTCTCCAAGGCATGTGTTATACATGTTCAGCAAGAGCTCATGTTGACTTTGCGGGACGGCTTTGATTATTTCTGCTGGAAGTCCGTCTGGACCTGGAGCTTTCTTGTAGCGCATAGAAGATGCAACCCTAAATAGCTCTTCTTCCGTGAACTGCGGTACCTCGATTATGCCGGGCGCATCCAAGCTGATCTCTCTCTTCGGATGCGAGGGGAATAGAGTATGCACTATGAGATCCATCGTCTTCGCGTCCTGAGGGGTCCCTTGCGAGTTAGTCCCCAGCTAGCGAGTGACGGTGAGGTACACTAATCCTCACGGATTCTGGTCGACATCCAGGCACAGCTCCTTCCAGCACCGTCGTTGACTGACCTTGATGGTCCTCTTCAGGGCTTTCTAGGCCGCTTGATATTCTGCAGCCGAAGGAGCAGCGTCGTGGTCGCGTCTCTTCGATCGTTGTGCTAAACGGCGTACCCTTAAGCACTTCTTACGAAGATTGGCGAACTCGTTCATCCACCACTATACTGGGCGCCTCTGCTGTATCGTGCCATTCCTAGGCACCGCTATCGCGTAAGGCTTTTGGATGAGCTGCATGGTTGCTGCGCTAATCAACCTGGCTTGTGCGGATTGCGATAGACTCGCGGAAGTACTTTGTTGGTATCACTATCCCTCCTCTATGACCGAAAAGAGACTCTCTCGATCCATTATTGCAATGTTCCACCGGGGGTCGCATTAGACTTGTCACAGCTGGCCTTCTATTATGTACATCGAATAGGATGTACTGATGATCGCCCCCGGTATACCCTCAATCGCCTGCCAGCCTGCGACTCTTGCGACAAGGTTTTCGTTGGCTAGAGAGTCATCCGGGATCGTCTCTCTATATCCAGGCCTGCGGAAGGTTGACATCGATCCTGTGTTGAGTACTGATAGTTCCAGTCTCGACGCCACCTCCATGCTACGTCTTCCTCTGGAGTCCGGCCAGTCCTCCCCGCACTCGAGAGCTTTGGGATTAAGGTCTCCAGCCACAATAAGATCCCCTTGCATTTCACGCAGTGCGTCTTCCAGATCGACCAGTTTGATCTGGAAGTCATCTATTCGGTCGTTCGGAGTAAGACATACACTGACATAAGTCGTCGAGATATGTCTCACCCAAACGTAACCGCGTCCGGATCCTTGGGCCGACACATGTATTAGTCGGGGATCTAAACCCAGATGGCCGCGGTGCCCAATTCGTCTGCGCACCATCCAACTCCTGCACTGTCCTGGTACTGTTCGCTGATTAGAACAATATCAGCTTTGTTCTCATAGCAGAGCTGATCAGGAAGGTGGTGCGCCGTCTTGCTCCTATTCAGATTACCCTGAAATACTCTCATCCTTTTTTCCTCTTGTTGGCTGTTGCAAGGGCCTCCCGGAAAGCTTTGCAGCCCCTTGATCCCGCCAGGTGCTTCGTAGTTTCAACACCACTCTTTGAGCATAAGAAGCACGTAGGCTCACTTGCACTCTTTGATCATGTGCCCCGTGCCACCGCAGTAATAGCAAAACTTACTGCGATCAGGTCCCTTGCACGAGGCACTATAGTAACCATAGTCGAGACAGCGGAAGCATCGCCTCACTTCTGCTCTTCGCCTGACCCTGCAGTTGTTGAAACCGATCAACACTCGGCCGGCCTTTAAAAGCTTCCCAGTTGCTTCCTCTTCTATTTTCACGAGGGCCAGGCGTTGTTGTCTTGCGCTGGGGTTCGTCATCTTAATTTCGATTTTCCCCGCGTAGCCTGGCAGGGTCCTCTTTAGGGCCTCCTCGACTTCTATCGACGAGGTGCAGCAGTCACAGTCGCGTATCTCCAGTGTAGCTCTAGGGAGCAGTTCCGTGATGCTGCTCATTTCTCCTACCTATTTTGTCAGGGTTTCCGCGAATGATGCCCTGATATCAACAGTGATCTTCTTTAGTTCGAGGAGAACCCATCCGGTTCTAGTCTGTCGGACCTATCTAATGTCTACCGCTGCGGCTCTGGTCTTGAAGTGCTGGAGGATGACTCCGACTATGTCTGCGTAAGATTTGCTTTGCGCAGGTTTCAGGAGGATTGCATCCGTCCTAGTTCCCTTTCTCAGACTTTCCTCCGATTTGCTCGGCTTCTTTTTCTCCTGATGTAGGTGTTTCGTCGCCTTCATCCCTGGTTTCTCCTTATTTCTTTTCTTCTTCACGACCTCCGTCCACTTGGTGGATTCGATCGTCGTCGCCCCTTGCCTCGGTCATTTGAGGCTTTCTTCAGACAACTGGGGCGGGATTGAGGCTACTCTCTTAACTGCGCTGGCCTCATTCATAGAATTTACCCGAGGTCTCTGTGAAACTCAGGTGAGGATCCTCGATCCCTTATTGCCCATTTCTCGAGATTTTTGCATGAACTCGAGACTGTCTATGATATCTTCCACTTCTGGGATCCCTTGCTTAATCTCCTTGTTTACTGTCTAGTAATAGCCAGCATCATTTTGGCAAGTAGTAATTTCGCTTGCACGAGTTTCTCTCTCTCTCTATTTTGTTTTGTCCCCTTCGCAAGCTGAGAGCCTACGTTTTTGTAGCCTTGAGTAGCGATGTTATTTCCAGAAGGTTCTGGGGTGTTTTGTTGTTTATTGTCTATTACGTGTTGTGTGTTTAGTTTTTCATTTATGCTTTGTTTTTCCATGTGTTCAGAATTCTTCCTCCAGAGTGCCTAGCCGTCTCCGAACGCGATGTCTCCGGAAGTAGGGTGGTGACCACCTTCGCAACTACCCCCATTGTTGCGAGAGCTTTTGGCTATAAGGTCGGGAATGAAGCATCCGCCCTTTCCGTTCACCTACTTCCTTCATCTGCTTCCTGACACTTCCGTGGGTGCGACCCGTTGATGCCGGGAGTTTTCCACGAGAACTGCGCTTTACGTATAATACCGCACATACCTTTCGGGCAGCGCCAGCGTACCCGCTAGTCCTCTTGGCGCTGTCGTAACCCTGGCTTGGGGCCCTTATACGGTGCTGTCATGCGGGCCAGATGAACCCTGGGTATTTTTTTTTTCTTCTCTAGAACTTAAGAAGTTCTGCGATGGCTCCAAAATACTCGTCCGAGGTATAAGTCGAATAATAACAATAACAATAATAAAAACAATAACATTAAGATTAATAATAACAATAACAATATCAATAACAATAATAACAACATCAATAATCATAACTAGAACAATAATCATAATAATAACGATAACAATAACAATAATAATATCAATAATAATAACAAAAACAACAATAATCATAACTATAGCGATAATCAGAATAATAACAATAATAATAATAATAATAATAATAACAATAACAATAATAATAAAAATAATAATAATAACAATAATAATAATATTAATAATAATAACAATAACAATAATAATAAAAATAATAATAATAACAATAATAACAATAACAGGAATAAATTATTAACAATAACAATAGTAATAATAATAACGATAACAATAACAATAATAATAAAAATAATAATAATAATAACAGTAACCTAAAAAATAATAGTATCAATAACAATAATAATAACAATAACCTGAAGAATAATAATAACAATCACACTAATAAATACAATGATAATAACAATATCAATATCAATATTAACGAGACTATAATAATAATTATAACAATGACAATAATAATAATAATAACAATAACAATAACAATAATAATAATAACATTAAAGACAATAGCAAAAATAATAATAATATCAATAACAATAACACTGTTAATAACAATATCAATATTAATAACAAAACAATAATAATAA
The DNA here is from genome assembly GCF_050613455.1 of Vespa mandarinia. Classification (NCBI taxonomy): domain Eukaryota; kingdom Metazoa; phylum Arthropoda; class Insecta; order Hymenoptera; family Vespidae; genus Vespa; species Vespa mandarinia. The sequence goes on along the minus strand of NW_028197165.1, from coordinate 21,393 downwards.
CATATATAACAATAATAACAATAATAATAATAATAAAAATAAAAGTAACAATAATAATAACAATAACAAAAACATTAATGATAACAATAACAATAGCAATAACAATAATAACAACAACAATAATCATGAATATAACAACAAAAATAATCATAAATGTAACAATAATCAAAATAATGACAATACCTATAACAATTATAATAACAATAACAACAGTAATAATAATAACAGTAACAATAACATTAATAATAACAATGACAATAATAATAATAATAATAACTATAGCAATAATATTAATAATAACAATAACAATAATAATAACAATGAAAATAATATTAATAGTAACAATAACAATAATAGTAACTATCAAAATTATAATAATTATAACAATAAAAAAACAATATTAATAACACTGACAATAATAATAATAACAGGAGCAATAATAATAATTAAAACAATAACAATAGTAATGATAATAGTAATGTCAATAACAATTATATTAATAATAACTATAACAATAATAATAACACTGACAATAATAATAATAATAACGTCAACAATAATAATAGGAGTAACAGTAATAATAATAATAACAGTAACAATAATAATAATAATAACAATAATAATAATAATAATAATAATAACAACACCAATAATAATAATAATAACCATAGCAATAATAATAACATAACAATGACAACAATAATAATAATAAAAATATCAATAATAATACCACCAACAATAATAATACCTATAACAATAATAATAGCAATAACAATAATAATAATAATAAACATAAAAATAATATATAATAATAATAAAAATAATAACAATATTAATAAAATAACAATAATAATAAAAATAAAAATAACAATAATAGTAATAATAACATAAGCCATAATCATAGTGATAACAATAACAATAAGAACAAAATTATAAATAAAAATAAAAACAATAACAACTATAACAATTACAAAAATAATAATAATAATAAAAATAAAAAAAAATGATAATAACAATAACAATAATAATATTAATACCAATAATAATAATAATAATAATAACAATAACAATAATAATAATAATATTAATGACAATAGCAATAATAATGATAATAACAATAATAATGATAATAATAATAACAATAATAATAATAATAAATATATCAATAATAATAATAACAACTCTGTCTATAATTATAACAATCATTAAAATAATAAAAATAACAATAAGGATAAGAATACCAATAATAATAATAATATTTATAATAACAATAACAATAATATTAATAATAACAATAACAATAATAATAATAATAGCAATAAAAATAATAATAATAATAAAAATAACAAAAATAATAATAATAACAATAACAATAATAATATTAATATTTATGACAATAACAAAAATAGTAGTAATAATAATAATAACTGTAATAACAATATAAATAATAATTATAATAACAATAGCAATAATAATAACAATAACAATATTAATATCAATAATAATAATAATGACAATAGCATTTATAGATATAATTAGAATATGAATGATAATAATAATAGCAATAAAAAAGTACTAATAATAACAAAAACAATAATAATTATAACAACAATAACAATTGTAATAATAATAACAATAATAATAATAATAACAATATCTATGATAATATTAATTATAATGCCAGTAATAATAAAACTAACAATAACTATAATAATTACAATAATAATGCCAATAATAACAATAATAACAATAACAATAATAATAATAACGATAACAATAATAATAATAATAACAATTACAAAAATAATAATAATAACAGTAACAATAATAACGATAATATTAATGACAATAACAATAATAACAAAAATATCCATAAATATAATAATAAAAAAAACAATAACAATAGTAACAAAAACAACAATAATAATAATAATAACAATAACCAAGGAATGATAATAATATTAACAATAACAATAATAATAATAATATCTATAATAATAATAATTAAAATAACAAAAATAATAGTAATTGCAATGAAAATAAAAATGATAATATTAATGACAATAAAAATAATAACAAATATAACGATAAGAGTACTAATAATAATAATAATAATAATAAATAATAATAATAATCATATTAACAACAGTAATAATAACATTAAAGCAGTAACAATAATAATAACCATAACAATAACAATAATAATAACAATAGAAGTAATAATAATAATAACAAAATCAAAAACAATAATAATAATAATAATAATAACAAAAATAATAATATTAACTATAACAAAAATAATAATTATAACGATAACAATAACAATAATAATAATAATAACAATACTAATAATGATAATAACAGTAACAACAATAATAACATTAACTATAACAATGATAATAACAATAATAATAAAAATAGTAATAATAATAACAAAAATTATAATACTTACAATAATAATAATAATATTAATAACAAAAACAATAATAATAACAATAACACTAACAATAATAATAACAATAACAATGATAATAACACTAAAAGTAACGATAATAATAACAAGAACAATAATAATAATAGTAACAATAATAATAATAATAATAATTAACTGTAACAATAATAAAAGCAATAGCAATAACAATAATAATAAAATAACAATAACAATAATAATAATAATAATAACTATAGTGCCAGAAGGAATAAGAATAATAATAAAAATAACAACACCAAAATAAAAATAATGACAATTACAATAACTAGAATAACATTAATGACAATAGCAATAATAATTATAATAACAATAATAATAATATTAACAATAACAATAATAATAATGATAACAGTAACAATAATAAAAATAATAACAAATGTTAATAATAATAACAATAATATAAATAAAATCAATAATAGTAATAGTAACAATAACAATAACAGAAATAGTAATAAAAGTAACAATATTAATAATAATAAGTGTAACAAAAATATAATAATAACAATAACAATACTATAACAATATCAATAACAATAATAATAATAATAATAATATTAATAATAATAACAATAAAATAACCATAACAATAATGAAAATAATAATATGAACAATGAAAACAATAATAGCAATACAGTAACTGTAACCATAACGATAATAATAATAATAATAATAATAATAATATTAATAATAATAATAATAACAATAATAATAATAATAATAATAATAGCAACCACAATAATAATAATAATAACAATAACAATAATAATTAGAATAATAATAACAATAATAATAATAATAGCATTAACATTAATAATAATAGTAACAATGACAACATTAATAATAATAACTATACCAATATTAGTCATAATATAAATGACAATAACAAAAATAATAATAATAATTAAAACAATAACAATAATAAAAGCAAAAACTATAATAATTAAAACAATAAAAATAATAATAACAATAATATCAATAATAACAATAATAAAGATAATTCCAATAACACTAATTATATTGAGAACAATAACAATAATAATAATAATATTAATGACAATAGCAATAATAATGATAATAACGTTAATAATAATAATAACATTAACAATAATAATAGTAAAAACAATATCAATAATAGTGGCAATAACAAATATTAATAGCAATAACAATAATAATAACAATATCAATAAAAATTATAATAAAATTAACATTAACAACTGTAATAATAAAAATGAAAATATTAATAATAATAACAGCAAAAAAAATAATTATTATAATAATGACAATACAACTGATAATAACAATAAAAATAACAATCATAAAAATAATAAAAATAACAATAAGAATAACAATAATAATTATAATAATAATAATAATAACAATAACAGTAATAATAATAACAATAACAATGACAATAATAATGATAATAACAGCAACAATAATAATAATAATAATAACAATAATAATAACAATAAAAATAACAATAATAAAAATAATATCATTGATAATAACAATAATAATATTAATAACAATAATAATAATAATTGCAATAACAATAGTAATAATAATAAAAATAACAATAATAATAATAATAACAATAACAATAATATTTGCAATTAGAATTACAATCATAGAAATAAGACAATAACAATAATAATAATAGTAACAATAATAATAATAATTACAATAACAATAATAATAATAGTACTAATGACAATAACAATAATAATAATAATAACAATAAAAATAATAATACCTATAACAATAAAAATAATGATAACAATTATAATAATAATAACAGTATCAACAATAAGAATAATAACAATAACAATAATAATAATAATATCAATAACAGTAATAATAACAATAACAATAACAACAATAATAATTAAAATAAAAATATTACTAATAAGAACAATAACAAAAATAATAATAATAAATATAACAATATTAATAACAATATCAATACTAATAATAATAATCATAATAATAATAATAACAATTACAATAATAATAATTCTAATATTAACAATAATAATAAAAAAAACAATAAAAATAATAACAAATACAGCAATTACAATTATAACAACAATAACAAAAACTATTACATTATTAGCAATAATAACAATAATAATAATAATAATGGTAAAAGGAATAATAGTGGTAACAATAACAATAACAGTAACAGTAATAATAGTCATAACAAAATCAATAATATTATTACTATCAATAACCATTATAATAACAATAACATTTATAATAACAATAACAATAATAATGACAATAAAAATAATAACAATAATAATAACAATAACAATAATAATTATAATAACAGTAATGATAATAGTATTAATAACTATAACAATAATAACTATTATAACAATAATAATAATAATATCAAAAATAATAATAATAATAATAAGAATAATAATAATAATGACAACAACCACACTAATAATAATAACAATAACAAAAATAATAACAATAACAATAGCAACAATAATAACAAAACAAAAATTATAATAATGACAATAACAATAATAACAAGAATAAAAATAACAGTATTAATAAACATAAAAAAATCATTTATAATAATAATAACAAGAACTATTAATAATAACAATAACAATTATAATAACACCAAATGTAATAATTACAATAACAATAATAATAATAATAATAATAATAATAACTATAACAATAATAAGAATAATAAAAATAACAGTAATAATAACAATAACAAATATTAATAACAATAACAATAATAATATTATCAATAACAGTAATAACAATAATATTAATAACAATATCAATATTAATAATAAAAACAAAAACATAATAATATTAGTAATAACAATAACAATGATAATATCAATATCAATAACAATAACAATAATAATAATAATAATAATAGCAATAACAATAATAGTAATAAAAACAATAAAAATAATAATAATAATAACAATAACAATAATAATAAAAATAACTATAAAAGTAGTAGTAATATTAATAATAATAATAATTATAATAATATCAATAACAACAATAATAATAATAAAAATAAATGAATAATTACAATAACATTAATAATCATAAAAACAATAACAATAATGATAATAGCAATAATAATAATAACAATAATAATAACAATAACAATATAAATAATAATAATAATATTATTGATATTAACTATAATAATAATAATAATAACAATAATAATAATAATTGAAATAACAATAATAATAATAATTAAAGTAACAATAATAATAATAGTATTAAGACTATAAAAATAATAATAATAATAATAACAATAATAATAATAAAATAATTACAATAATAATAATGATGATAATAACAATAACAATAATAATTATAATTATAATAATTATAATAATAATAATAATAACAATAACAATAAAAATAATAATAACAGTAACAGAAAATATAATAACTACATTTACAATAAAAATAACAATAACAATAACAATAATAACAAAAATATTATTGACAATGACTATAATAATAATAATAAGAATAATAATAATAATTGTTAAAACAATCATAATAATATTAATAACAATATCAATATTAATTACAATAACAATAACTAACATTGAAATAATAAAAATAACAATAATAATAATATTAATATTAACTATAATAATAATAATAATAATAACAATAGTAATAATAATAATAATAACAATAGCAATAATAATAATAAGAACAATAATAATAATAATTACAATAACAATAATAATAATAGTATTATGACCATAACAATAATAATAATAATAACAATAATAATAATAATATCAATAACAATTCTAATAATAAAAACAATAATAATAATAATAATAAGAACTATAACAATAATAATAATAATAATAAGAACTATAACAATAATAATAATAATAATAAGAACTATAACAATAATAATAATAATAACAATAATAATTGCAAAAACAATAACAATAATAATATTAGTAACAAAAATTATAATAATTGTAATATCAATAATAATATCAATAACAGTAACAGAAATAATATCAATAACATAATATTGACAATAACAGTTACAGTAATAATAAAAATAAGAATATAATAATAATAACAATAACAAAAAAAATAATAATGACAATAACAATAACAATAATGATAATAATAACAAAAAAATAATAATAATAATAACAATAACAAAAATAATAATTTTTTTTTTCATGGTCTGAGAATGCCAAACTTTACACACCAACCCAGGTACCCTGCCCGCCAGAGGAACCCTTCACCATTTGGGTCCCTCTTAAAGTCCCCGGAGGGTCGGGCTCACCGTTGGAATAGGCACTACCGACTAAACTCATATCCATCCTAGTGGCATAGTAAAATCATCCCTGCAACGCCATGTGGCATTACTTCAGGATAGTGCCACTGCTTCTTGTCCCATAACGGGGCTTCCTCTTCGGCTCTACGTGGCAGGAACCAGGAGCAACGTTTGGTAGCTCTTCTTTGGGCCATCCATGTCCTTCTTCTTCTTGCTTAAGATTGACCTGACGTACCAGGCCCCCTTGTTCCACTCGTTCTACCCACGTAGCATTTTCTCGACAACGTTGTCCGGCGAGATGACTCCGAGGAATTGTTCGAAGGCTAGTCGTTCTGCGCTCCACCGAGTACATAAAAAAAACGTGTGGTGGGCGTCGTCGTTGTTCGAGTCCCCGTAGGGGCAGTTGGCGTCTGCTACCTTTCTCATTCTAGCCAGGTAGGAGCGGAACAGGCCATGCCCTTTCAGGAATTGGGTGAGATAGAAATCGACTTCTCCCGACTCCCGATTTAACCAGTTGTCTAGCTGACTGATGAGTCGAGCAGACCATCTGCCCCTACGTTCCTGCTCCCATCTACATTGCAAGGCCTTGATGCTGATAGACCTGGCAAGCCTTGATGCCTTCTCCTTTCCCATGACACACCTTTGCTGGTGCACGAATTTCCTCTCCTGGGTTAATAGATCGATCGGAATTACCCCGACGACAACTAGCACAGCCGGCTCTGAGACAGTGCGGTAAGTGCACGCGATTCGGAGGGCGGTCCTCCTCTGTACCGCGGCTATGTGCTTGCGGTATTTCTGTTTTCTCAGCGCCTCGGCCCATACTTCCGCACTGTACAGCGTCACTGCTTCGGCAGCACGCATCAGTAGTCTCCTTATGCACGGCCGGGGACCGTTAACAATGGCCATGAGCATGCCCAGTGAGGCTACTACTTTGGCCGCGTAGTCAGCTGCCCTGATAATATGCTCTACATAGTTAAGCTTGTTATCAAGCATAACTCCGAAACATTTAAAAGCCGACTTAGTCTGGACCGCCGCGTCTCCTACAATGAAGCTGGACAAGGTGTTGATGCGCGTCCCCGTAATTAGCACGCGTTCTGTCTTCTGGGCTGCTAAAGAGAACCCGTGGTCTTCCATCCAGGAGGGAACTCTCTACATGACCTGTTTGAGCAGCAACTGTGCCCCCTCCGTGTCTCTTGCGGTTATGACAACTGCAAGGTCATCTGCGTAACCAACCAAGAAAGTACCTTCTGGGACTGCCATACGAAAAATACCGCCGTAGAATATATTGCATATATCCGGTCCCAGTATGGAGCCATGGGCTGCCCCCGATGTCGATTCCAAACTTCTTGGTCCATCACTCATGTTGTATACTAGGAAGCGCTCGTTTAGATAATCGTCAATAATTCGGAATAGGTACTTCGGAACGCCGAACTTATGTTCGAGCGCTTCCCTTGCCAGGTCCCACCTGACGGAGTTGAAGGTATTTCTCACGTCTAAGGTGGCCAGCAGGCACAAAGGTCGACATCGACGATTGCCTCGCTCCATCATTTTAGCGGCCGTGACTACTTCCTGGACTGCGTGGATTGATTAACCCAATTATAAAGATCTTTGGGGCACAAGATCAAAGAGTGCAAGGTGAGCGAGCATACGTGCTTCTTGTGCACAAATGGCGTTGTTGAAACTTGGAAGAACCTGGCAGGATCAAGGGTCTGCAAAGCTTTCCAGGAGGCCCTTGCAACAGCCAACAAGAGGAAAACAGGTTGAGAGTACTTCAGGGTAACCTCATTCGGAGCAGGACGCCGCACCACCTACTGACCCAGCTCTGCTCTGAGAAAAAAGCAGATATTGTTCTAATCAGCGAACAGTACGAGGACAGAGAAGGAGTAGAATGATACGCAGAGGAATTGGGCACCGCGGCCATCTGGACCCCAGATCCCCGACAGATACACGTGTCGGACCAAGGATCCGGACGCGGTTACGTTCGGGTGAGACATAAATCGACGTCTTATGTTAGTGTATATCTCACCCCGAACAACTGGATAGACGACTTCCAGACCAAACTGGACGATCTGGGAGACGCGCTGCGGGAAATGCAAGGGGATCTCATTGTGGCAGGATGCCTCAATGTCAAAGCTCTCGAATGTGGGGACTCCAGAGGAAAACGAATCATGGAGGTGGCGTCGAGACTGGAGCTATCAGTACTCAACAGAGGTTCGTCGTTGACCTTCCGCAGGCCTGGCTACAGAGAGACGATCCCGGACGTATCTCTAGCCAACGAACATCTTGTGGCAAGTGTCGGAGGCTGGCAGATGATCAAGGATTATACCGGGAGCGAACATCAGCACATCCAATTCAATATACACGATAGGAGGGCAGTTGCAAAAAGGGTAGAGCGACCCTCCCGGTGGAACATTGCAGAATGGATCGAGAGAAGCTGTCTTCAGTCATAGATGAAAGTTGGAGATCCCCTCAAATTGCCTCCGCGAGTCTATCGCCAATTGCACACGCTAGGAAGATTACTGCAGCAACTATGCAGCTCATCCAAAAGACTTGCACCATAGCGGTGTTCAAGAAGTGCACGAAACGGCACAGGCGTCCTGCATACTCCTGGACGAACGAGATCGCAGATCTTCGCAAGAAGTGCTTCAGACTTCGCCGTTTAGGACAACGAACGAAGGGACGAAATCTCGACGCTCCTCCCTTGGCCGCAGAGTATCAAGTGGCCAAAAAGCTTTGAAGAGGACCATCAGGGCCAGTCGACGACGGTGCTGGTAGGAACTGTGCCTGGATGTCGACCAGAATCCGTGAGAATTAGGGTATCTCATCGTCACTCGCAAACTGGGGACTAACACGCAAGGAATCCCACAGGATGCGAGGACGTTGGAATACGTCATTCATACCCTATTCCCCTCACATCCGAATGAGAGATTCGCACGGCTACGCCAGGTAGACCTGAAGGGCCGCTATTAACAGAGGAGGAACTACTCAAGGCCGCATCTTCTATACGGAACGAGGAAGCTCCAGGACCAGGCGTCCTTCCAGCTAAAGTAATAAAAGCCGTCGCGCAGAATCATCCCAAGCACTTGCTAAACATGTACAACATGTGTCTCAGGGTGGGCATCTTCCCCGCCCAGTGGAAAAAAGCCAGACTTGTGTTTATAAGCAAGGGCAAGGGTCCAGCAGATGCCGCTTCGTCATACAGACCTATTTGTATGCTCGATACAGCTGGCAAGCTCCTGGAGAAGCTGCTTCGGCCACGGCTGCATGCAGCCTTAAGGGTGGGGGTATCTTGCTGCCCGCTAGTATGGATTCCGATCTGGCCTCTCCACCATCCAGGCAGACCAATAGGTCGTCACGGCCGCTAAAATGACGGAGCGAGGGAACCATCTAACTGGCCCTTTGTGTCTGTTGGCCACCTTAGACGTGAGAAATGCCTTGAACTCCGTCAGGTGGGACTTGGCAATGGAAGCGCTCGAACGTAATTTCAGCGTCCGTGAGTACCTACTCCGAATACTCGGGGACTACCTGAACGAGTGCTTCCTAGAATACAGTAATGACCATGGTCCAAGAAACTTGGAATTAACATCGGGGGCAGCCCAGGGCTCCATACTGGGGCCGGATATTTGGAATATTTTCTACGACGGTATCCTACGTATGGCAGTCCCTGAAGGCGCTTTCTTGGTTGGGTACGCAGATGACCTTGCAGTTGTCATAACCGCAAGAGACACGGAGGGGGCACAGTTGCTGCTCAAACAGGTCATGCGGAGAGTTCCCTCTTGGATGGAAGACCACGGGCTGTCTCTAGCAGCCCAAAAGACAGAACGCGTGCTAATTACGTGGACGCGCATCAACACCTTGCGCAGCTTCATTGTAGGAAACGCGGCGGTCCAGACTAATTCGGCTGTCAAATATCTCGGTGTCATGCTTAACAACAAGCTTAACTACGGAGAGCATATTAACAGGGCAGCTGACAAGGCGGCGAAAGTAGTAGCCTCACTGGGCATGCTCATGGCCATTGTTAACGGTCCCCGGCCGTGCATAAGGAGACTACTGATGCGTGCTGCCGAAGCAGTGATGCTGTACGGTGCGGAAGTGGCCGGTGCGGAATGGGCCGAGGCGCTGAGAAAACAGAAATACCGCAAGCACATAGCCGCGGTACAGAGGAGGACCGCCCTCCGAATCGCGTGCACTTACCGCACTGTCTCAGAGCCGGCTGTGCTAGTTGTCGTCGGGGTAATCCCGATCGATCTATTAGCCCAGGAAAGGAAATTCGTCTACCAGCAAATGTGTGTCCTAGGATAGGAGAAGGCATCAAGGCTCACCAGGTCTGTCAGCATCAAAGCCTGTCAAGTAGATGGGAGCAGGAACGTAGGGGCAGATGGTCTGCTCGACTCATCAGTCAGCTAGACAACTGTATAAATCGGGAGGCGGGAGATGTCGATTTCGACCTCACCCAATTCCTGACAGAGCATGGCCTGTAGCGCTCCTGCCAGGTTAGAAAGAGGTAGATAGCAGACACCAACTGCCTCGAACGCCAACAACTCGAATGGGGACTCGATCAACGACGACGCCCACCACACGTTTTTTTTATGTACTTGGTGGAGCGCAGAACGACTATCCTTCGAACAAGTCCTCGGAGTCATCTCGCCGGACAACGTCGTCGAGGAAATGCTACGTGGGTAGAACGAGTGGAACAAGGTGGCCTGGTAAATCAGGTCAATATTATGAAAGAAGTAGAAGGAGATGGGTGGCCCATAGAAGAGCCACCAACATAGCTCGTGGTTTCTGCCACGTAGAGCCGAAGAGGGAGTCCAGTTAAGGGACGAGAAGCAGTGGCGCCATCCAGAAGTAATGCCACATGGTAGGGCCGGGATTGTTTTACTGTGTCACTAGGATGGTTATGAGTTTAGACGGTAGTGCCTATTCCAACGGTGAGCCCGACACTCCAGCGAATTTAAGGAGGATCCAAATGCTGAAGGGTCCCTCTAGCGGACAGAGACGCTGGGTTAGTGCGTAAAGTTTTGCATTCTCAGGCCATCAAAAAAAACTATAATTATTATTATTGTTAACGATATTATTATTTTTATTAATAATATTATTATTATTATTACTATTATTGTTATTGCCATTATTATTATTATTGATATTGTAATTCTTAATATTGTGGTTATTGTTATTATTATTATTATTTTTATTGTTATATGTATTGTTATTGTTAATATTATTATTATTGTTATTGTTATCTTTATTATTATTATCATGGATATTATTATTGTCATTGTTATTGTTCTTGTTATTATTACTGATATTATTACTATTATTGTATTTGTTATTGTTATTATTATCGTTATTGTTATTATTATTATTGTCACTGTTATTATTATTATTACTGCTATTGTTATTATTATTGTTATTGTTATCATTAATGTTAATATTATTGTTATTGTTATTGTTACTAATATTATTATTGTTGCTACTGCCATTATTATCATTACTATTATTATTATTTATTATTATTATTATTATAGTTATTATTATTGTTACTGTTGCTATAATTGTTAATTTTATTATTATTATTACTGTTATTGTTATTGTTATTATTATGTTTATTACATTTATTACTATAATTATTATTGGTATTGGTATTTTTTAATATTATTGTTATTATTATTGTCATTATTATTGTTATTTTTGTTATTATTATTATTGTTACTGTTATTATTATTATTATCGTCATTGTTATCATTATTGTTATTAATATTACTATTGATATTGTAATTTCTTATATCATTAATATTGTTATTAATATCACTATAGTTATTATTATAATTATTGTAATTATGATAAATACTATTATTATTATTGTTATTATTACTTTTATTATTGTTATACTTATTATTATTGTTATTGGTATTATAATTATTATTATTATTATTCCTATTATAAACGTGGATTGAATCATGTTTCAATAATAATAATAATAATAACAATAAAAATAGTAATAATAAATACAATAACATAAATATTAATAATAACAAAAACAATAATAATAACAATAAAAATAACAATTATAATAACAATAACAGAAAATATAATAATTACTATATCGATAATAGTAACAATAACAAACACAGTAATAGTAATTATTACAATATCAATAATAACATTAATAATAATAACAATAATAATAATAACAACATTAATAATAACAATAACAATAATAATAATAATATCAGTAACAATAATAATAACAATAACAATAATAATAATAATATCAGTAACAATAATAATAACAATAACAACAATAATAATAACAACAATAACAATAATAATCATAATAACAGTTACAATAACAATAAAAAAACAATATCAATATCAATAATAATAACAATAATATTAACAATAACAGTTATTGTAATAATAAGAATAAGAAAAAAATAACAATAATATTAACAATAACAGTAATTGTAATAATAAGTATAAGAATAATAATAATAACAATAACAATAATAATAATAATAATAATAACAATTACAACGAAATTAATAACAATAGCTATAATAATACCAATTACAATAATAATAATATTATAAATAATAATAATAATAATAATTATAACAATAACAATAATTAAAATAAAAACAATAACAATAATTATAATTATAACAATAACAAATACAACAATAATAACAATAAAAATAATAATAATAATTACAATTACAATGATATTAATAACAATAACTATAATAATACCAATTAAAGTAATAATAATATTACAAATATTAATAATAATAATTACAACAATAACAATAACTGTAATAATAACAATAACAATAATCGTAATAATAACAATAACAATAATAATAACAATAAAAATAATAATTAAAATAATAACAAAAATAACAACAATAATAAAAATAACAATAAAAATAAATATGTCACTATCAATAATAATAATAATAACAATAATAATAACAATAAAGAAAATAATAGTTATAATAATAATAATAATAATAGCAGCAAGAATAATAACAGTAACAAAAATAATAATAATAAGAATAACTATAAAAATAATACCAATAATAATATAACAATCACAATAATAATAATAATAGTAATGATTATAATAATAATAATAATAAAAATAACATTAATAATATCATTAACAATAACAATAATAATAATAATAATAATAACAACAACAATAATAATAATAATAACAGTAACTTTAACAATAATAATAAGAACAATAGTAATAACAATTATATTTATAACAAAAACAATAATAACAACAATAATAATAATAATAACATTAATAACAATAATAATAATAACAATAACAATAATAATAATAATAATAATAATTATAATAATAACAATAGTAATAATAATAATAATATCTATAACTATAATAATAGTAATAATAATAGTAATAATAATAATAACAATAACAAAAATAAGAATAATAATAATAATAATAATAATATTAACAATAACTATAACAATAATAATAATAATATTTTAACAATTACAATAATAATAACAATTACAATAATAATAATAATTACAATAACAATAATATTAATTGTAACCATAACAATAATAGTAATAATAACAATAACTATAATAATAATAGTAACAATTGCAATAATAATAATAATAACAATATCAATAGTATTGATAATAACAATAACAATAACATTAATAATAACAAATACGAAAACAATAATAATAATAACAATTGCAATAATAATAACAATACTATCAATAATAATAATAATAACAATAACAATAGTATTAATAATAACAACAATAATAACATTAATAATAACAAATACAAAAACAATAATAATAATAACAATTGCAATAATAATAATAATACTATCAATAATAATAATAATAACAACAACAATAATAATAGTAAAAATAATAATTACAGTAATATTATTAATAACAATAACATAAATAATAATAATAACAATAAGAATAGTAGTAAAATTAACAATAACAATAATAATAATAATTGCAATAATAATAGCAATAATAACAAAGATAATAATAATAACAAATACAATAATAATAATAGTAACAATAATAGTACTAATCATAACGATAACAATAATAATATAAATGACAATAACAATTTTATTAATAATGACTATAATATTGGTAATAACAATATCAATAATTATAATAATAAAAATAAAAATAATAATAACAATAACAATAATAATAAAAATAACAATAATAATAATAATATTAACAATAATAATCATAGTAATAATGACTATATCAATAATAATAATGTTATTAATGATAATAATAAATAAAAAGAACAATAATAATAATTAGAACAATAACAATAACAATAACAATAATAATAAGAATAATAATAATAATAAAAATAACATAACAATGATAGTAATTTCAATAATTATAATACTACCAATAACAATAAAAATAATATTCATAATAATAATAATGATAATAACAAAACAATAATAATAATAATAACAATAACAATAATAATAATAATGTCAATAAGAATAATAACTACAATAACAATAATAATCATTATAACAATAACAATTACTATAATAGTAATAATAACAATAACAATGATACTAATAACAATTACTATAATAATTCTAATATCAATAGTAATAGTATTAACAATAATACTAATAATAATGGTAACAATATCAAAGACTATAATAGTAACAATTACAATAAAAATAATTGAAATAATAACAATAATTATAAGAATAACAATAACAGTAATAATAACAATAACAATGATAATAATCGTACCAATAACAATAATAACATTAATAAGATTAACAATAATAATAACAACATCAATAATAATATTAATAACATAAACAATTATAATAATAGTAACAATAACAATAATAAAAAATATAACAATAATAAATATAATAACTATATCAATACTAACAAAGTTAAAAATAACAATAATTATAATAATAAAAATAACAACAATATTAATAATAACAATATCAATAGCAATAATAATAACAATAACAAAAATTATAATAATAATAGAATTGTAATATTAATTAAAATAAAAATAACAGTAATAATAAAAATAACAGTGACGATAATATTAATAACAATAAAAATAATAATAATATTTATAATAATAATAACAATAACAATAACAATATTAATAATAATAACAATAACAACAATTTTAATAATAAAAATAGCAATAATAATTATAATAATAATAACAATAATAATAATGATAAGTATAACAAAAGTATTAATAATGAGATAATAATGATATTAACAATAACAATAATAATAATAATAACAATTACAATAATAATGATAATAATAACAATAGCAATGACAATGATAATAATATCAATAACAATAATAATTATAATAACAATAAAAACAATAATAATAACAATAATACTAATAATCACAATAACAATCATAATAACAATAAAATAATAACAACAATAACAATAATAATAATCATAACAGTACTAACAACAATAACAATAATAATAATTATAACAATAATAATGTTAGTAACAACTATAAATATAATAATAGCAATAACAATAATAATAGCAATAACAATAATAATAGCAGTAACAAAAATAATAATAATAATGATAACAATAACAATGACAATATTAATAACAATAACAATAATAATAACAGAAATAATAATAATAATAATTACAATAACAATAAAAATATTAATAACAAAAGCAATGACCATAATAACAGTAACAATTACAATAACAATACCAATAATAATAACAACAACAATAAACAGTAATAAAAACAACAACTATGATAATAATCATAAAAATAATAATAATAATAATAATTAGAATAACAATAATAATAACAATGTCAATAATAATATTAATAACATAAATAATAATAATTACAAGGACAATAATAATAACAATAACAATAATAATAAGAAAGAATAAAACAGTAATAGTAACAATAATTATAACAAAAATGATAATAATAAAAATAACAAAAATAATAATTATAATAATAAGAATAATTGTAATAATAACAATAGCAATAATAATAACAATAACAATAATAATAATAATTACCATAACTATAATATTAACGAATGACAATAATAATAATTATAACAATAATAATAACAATATCAATAATAATAATAATAGCAATAACAATAATAATACCAATAGCAATAACAATTATAATAATAACAATAGTAATATTTATAATTACAGCAACAACAATAATAATAATAACAGTAACAATAATAATAATAACAACAACAACAATAACAATCATAAAAATAATAAGAATAACACTAATAATAATTATAATTATATCAATAACAATAATAATAATAATAAAAATAATAATGATTATATCAATAACAATAACAATAATGATAGCAATAACAATAACAATTATAATGATAATAACAATAGCAATTATAATAATATCAACAAAATCAATAATAATAATAATAACAATAACAACGTTAATAACAGTCACAATAATGATAAAAATAACAATAACAGTAATATTAACTATAAAAATAAAAATAATAATAAATATAACAATAATAATTATAACAACAATAACAATGACAATAATAATAACAGTGACAATTATAATAATAATAACAGTGACAATAATAATAATAATAACAATAACAATCATAATAACAATAACTATAACAATAATAATAATAATAACAATAACAATCATAATAGCTATAACTATAACGATAAGAATAATAATAACAATAACAGATACAATAATTATAACAATAACAACAATAATAATAATAACAATAACAACAATATTAACAATATCAATAACAACAATAATAATAATAATAATAACAATATCAATAATAATAAGAATAACAAAATAATAATAATAATAATAACGATATCAATATGAGTAATAACAATAACTATAATAATACCAATAACAATAATAATAGTATTAACAATTATAATAATAATAGTGATAACAATAACAATGACAATAATAATAACTATAAAAATAATAATAAAAAGGAATAGTAACAAGAATAAACAATAACAATAACAATAATAATGATAATAACAATAACTATAATAATAATATTAACAGTAACATATATAGTAATAATAACAATAACAATAATAATATAATGAAAATAACAATAATAATAATAATAAGAATAACAATAATAATAACACTATCAATAATAATATTAATAACATAAACAATAATAATAATATTAACAATAATAATGACAATAACAATAATAATAAGAATAAAAATATCAATAAGAGTAATAACAATAATAATAATAATAATAACAATAACAATATTAATAATAATAATAATAATAATAATATTAATAATAATAATAACAATTATAACAATAATAATAATAATAAAAATAATAATAATAATCAATAACAATAACAATAATAATGACAATAACAATTTTATTAATAATAACTATAATAATGGTAACAACATTATCAATAACTATAATAATAACAATATCAATAATAATAACAATTTCAATAATAATAACAATAACAATAATAAAAACAATAACAATAATTATAATATCAGTAAAAATAATAATCATAGTAATAATAACTATAGCAATAAAAATAATATTAATATTAATAATAAAGAATAACAATAATAAAACAATAACAATAATTATTATAATATTAATAACAATAACAATAATAATAGTAATAACAATAATAATAAAAGTAACTATACCAATAATAATAACAATACCAATTATAATAATTATAACAATAACAATAACAAGAATAATAACAATAAAAATAATAATAATAATAACAATAACAATGATATTAATATCAATATCTATAATAATACCAATAATAATAATAATATTAACACTAATACTAATAATTTTTTTTTGATCGTCTGAGAATGTCAGTCTTTACGCACTAATCCAGGGACCCCGCCCGCCAGAGCAACACTTCTCTATTTGGTTCACCCATTATGGTCCCTGGAATGTCGGGTTCACCTTTTGAATAGGCACTACCGAGTAAACTCATGTCCATCCTAGTGGCATAGTGAGACCATCCCGTCATAGCCATGTGGCAATACTTCGGGATGGCGCCACTGTATCAGTTCTCATTACGGGACTTTCCCTCTGGCTCTATGGGGCTGATGCTTGGAGCAACGTTTGGGGCAGGTCTATGTACCACCTAACTCCATCTTTTTTCTGCGCAAGGTGGTCCTGACGTATCGGGCCACCTTGTTCCGCTCCTTCTGACCTCGGAGCATTTTCTCGACAATGTTGTCTGGCTAGATTTTTCCGAGGACTTGCTCCAAGGCGAGTCGTTCGACGCTCCACCTAACACATATGAAGAATGTGTGGTCGGCGTCGTCGACGGTCGAGTCGATATAGGGGCAGTTGCCGTCAGCTACCTTCCTCATTTTTGCGAGGTAGGAGCAGATCAGACCATGCCTTGTCAAAAATTGAGTGAGGTAGATGTCGACCTCCCCACCTCTCTGTTTAGCCAGCAGTATAGCCGATTGATGAGTCGGGCCGTCCATCTGCCCCGATGCTCCAGTTCCCAACTGTTTTGCCAGGTTTCGATGCTGGTAGACTTGTCGAGCCTTGATGCCTCCACCTTTCCCAGAAAACACCTTTGCTGATGGACGAATCGTCTCTCCTGGGCTAATAGATCGATCGAAATTTACCCCGGGATCACTAGCACCGCGGGCTCAGAGACCGTGCAGTAGGAGCACGCGATTCGGAGTGCACCCCTCCTCTGTACGGCGGTGATGCGCTTGCGATATTTCTCCTTTTGCAGTGCCTCGGCCCAGACTTCAGCGCTGTACAGAATCACTGCTTCGGCGGCACGCGTCAGTAGTCGCCTCCCGCATGGTCGGGGCCCGCTGACGCTTGCCATGAGTGGTGCCAAACGAGGCTACAACTTACTTTTTGCCGCCTTGTCTGGTTCCCTGAGTATGTGCTCGCATCATAATTAATGCGATTTTTTCTTTATCGATAATTTTTGTCGAGCATTATACGCCAGCCCCTTCAGATACATGACGGCCAGACTTCTAGCCTGGATCGCCGTGTCTCCTACAATGAAGCTGCGCAAGGTGTTGATGTGCTTCTTCGTAAGTAGCACGATCTCTGCCTTCTGGGTTCCCAGAGATAGCCCGTGGTCTTCCATCCCAGGAGATGCAAACTCTGCGCATGACCTGGTTGAGCAGCAGCTGTGCACTTTCCATGTCTTTTGCGGTTATGACAAACTGCAAGGTCATCTGGGTACTCCAACCAATAAGGCGCCTTCACAGGGACCGCCACACAGGAGGATACTGTCGTAGAAAATACTCCAAATATCCGGTCCCAGTATATGCCAGAGCCCTGGGCTGGCACCGCAAATGTTAACTCCAAGCTTCTTGGACCATCGCCAGTATTGTATTCCTAGGAAGCGCTCGTTCAGATAGTCTCCGAGTATTCGTAGTAGGTACTCCCGGAAGCTGAAAATACGTTCTTGAGCGGCTTCCATTGCCAGAGTCCCACCATTGGACGGAGTTGAAGGCATTTCTCAGGACTAAGGTGGCCAGCAGACACAAAGAGGCGAGTTAGATGGTTCCCGCGCTCCGGGCATCAATTTAGCGGCCCTGACGTCCTCCTGGACTGCCTGGATGATGGAGAGAGCCAGATCGGAATCGCATACTGGCAGGGCAAGCAAAGGATCCCCCGCTGCTCTTAAGGCTGCGTGCAGCCGTGGTCTAAGCAGCTTATCCAGGAGCTTGCCAGCTGTAGCGAAGCATACAAATAGGCATGTATGACGAAGCGGCATCTGCTGGACACTTGCCTTCGCTTATATGAGCACAAGTCTAGCTTTCTTCCACTGGGCGAGGAAGATGCACTCCTGAGACACATGTTGTACATGTTTAGCAAGAGCTTGGGATGACTCTGTGCGATGACTTTCATTACTTCAGCTGGAAGGGCGTCAGGTCCTGGAGCTTTCTTGTTCCCCCATAGATGATGCGGATTTGAGTAGCTCCTCCTCAATAAATTGCGGCCCTTCAGGGCTATCTGGCGTCGCCGTGCGAATCTCTCTTTTCGGATGTGAGGGAAATAGGGTATGAATGATGTTCTCGAACGTCCTCGCATCCTAATTATTCCTTGCGTGTTAGTCCCCAGTTTGCGAGTGACCATGCGATACCTTAATCTCCACGGATTCTGGTCGACATCCAGGCACAGTTCCTTCCCAGCAACGTCGTTGACTGGCCTTGATAGTCCTCTTCAAAGCTTTTTTGGCCGCCTGATACTCTGTGGCCAAGGGAGCAACGTCGAGATCGCGTCTCTTCGCTCGTTGTGCTTCAGCGGCGAAGTCTTGGCACTTCTTGCGAAGATCTGCGATCTCGTTCGTGCGCCAGTATGCAGGACGCCTGTGCAGTTTGTTGCACTTCTCCGGCACTGCTATGGCGCAAAGCCTTTTAGATGAGCTGCATAATTACTGCAGTAATCATCCTGGTTTGTGCAATTGGCGATAGACTCGCGGAGGCAATTTGATGGGATCAC
>NW_028197164.1:37500-77408 GCF_050613455.1 Vespa mandarinia | reverse complement strand
TAGTTTTTCATTAGTTTTTTTGCGCAATTTTTATATAATATAAATGAATTGACAATAGAGGTTTTCAAATCCCAGAAGAATAGTTTTCGTCACCATTTCAACGTTCTGCGAATGAAACAATATGAAACAGCATATTGAACTTGGATATCAACACCTCTCATGTTATCATTGTAATTGAATAAATGAAGAAATATCCTGCTTGCAAAACTTAGATCTGGTCTGATAAGAATCAACGTTGTGATTTCCTTGTATTAAGGACAAAACTAACAAATAACTCGTTCGAGAATCTGCAGGCATATATATTCAAATGCCCCACTTTCTTTGCTTTTTCGGAATATATGAAAGGAAAGAAATTCTTCCCTTGAATTCGACTGTAGATTCATCAACACTTAGGCTTCTCTCGGGTATGAAATGCTCCATAAATTTTTTATTGGGGAATTCAAGATATGTGTCAATTTTATGTGTACTTATCTTTATATTTACATTCGTTGTTGAGATAGTTTCCAAATGCAATGATCAAAAAATCTGCATGAATCGATTACGCGAAAATATCTGAGCAAAAAATCCTTAATATTATACAAACAATTTATCGTTAATGCCCATATTTAATCTTCGAAAAACGTTATATTATTGTAATATTCTTTATTCTGCGTCGAGAGAATATAATATCTAAGGAATCGAAAGAGATTTTAACTTTTGGAATCTCAACGATATCCGTTTCTGTACGTAAATTCGTTTATCGTAATGAAATTAAGTTGGAAACAACAATTACGTTCAAAACTGTAGTTTGATCTAATGTAATGCCGTATACTGAATCGTTCTGTAATATTCTCCGAGCTGTCGGGCAAGATTCTTTGAAGATTTTACGATTCTAACTTATCGGTGTCTGCTCGTTAACTTGGTACGGGATAAAGCATTTCCTATCGTTCGCGATTTGTTTACAGTTCATTATAGAGTACATTAACGACCTTTTGCATTTTCTTGGCGCGTTGAGACATAAAGCGTACTTCGTATAGCTGTTGGCTCAAATATGCCATCAATAATGCTAAAAATCTCAAAATTAAGTGACACCTGTTCCATACGGAACACATCAAATAGCGAAGTAGAGGATATCGACGTGTTCACTAACGCTTCAAACTACCGAGCTGTGTCTCTATCTACTAACAAAAAGAGAAGAAGAAATTTAATACAAACGCAGATATGAGAAATTCACGTACGTTCCATCAATCAGAAATGAGGCCACAAGATATACCTATACACAACTCATGATATTCTCTTTGAAACCAATGCTATACCAACACGTAACACGAAAACAAATGAAGATACCAAAACAAATGAAGAAAATAAACCTCCTCCTATTTACATTCAAGCCCAAGTCATTGAACTGCTGATAGAATTACTTGTGCAACAAGTAGTTAACAACAATTTTACTTTAAACCAACTCAAAGATAATCAAACAAAAATCCAGTTATCATCCTCGGATCACTATAGGAAAGTAATAATTGAGTTAAAAAGCAAAATCGTAAATTTTCACACCTATCAACTTAAAGCTGAAAAAAGTTACGAGGTAATTCTATTCGTAATTTATTCAAAAACAAATTTATAGAAAATCATTGACGAACTCAAGCAACACAAACACGTTGTTAGTCGATTAATAATATAGTCAATTATTATACTAAACAGTCACTACCTCTATTTGCTATTGAACTTGAACCAAATAATAATAACAAGGACATATACAGCATAGAAAAACTCAACACATTAATTAAATTCGGCCCGCCCAGACCGAAACGTGACATATCTCAATACCATCGCTGCCAAACCTATGACCATACGAAGAATTACTGCGATAGGTTACCTGCTTATGTTAAATATGCAAGCAATTACTTAACTACATTTTGCCCACAACAGGGTAAACTAGTAAACGTAAAATGTTTTAATTGCCAAGATAATCATTCAGCAAGTTATAAAGGCTGTTTAGTACCTAAACAACTATAACACAAAACATTTCCTCCACTAAGACGAAGAACATTATCTGAAACTTACAATAACCATATTCCTTATACCACAGAATACAATCCAAAAATAGACACTTTCCAAAACTATACTAAACACTTTTACAAAAATGACAGAACCTATGCACAAGTAACAGCCAAACAGACCTCGCAACAAAAAATCTAGCACTTCCTACTTTCTCAAAAAATTCTCCTGGAAACAAATATACAGAACTTAAACAACTTTTAATCCAATCTGCTAAAAATACAGAACTCATAACAGACATGCTTTCAACACAAACATCACTGTTACAGCAATAAACACATCAAATAACCGTCATGTTAGACCTCTTAACAAAATTCTTGAATATCTACAAATAATAGATGGATCAATCAGAATAACTGTTTAGAACAGCAACGGGTTACAACAAACACTTTAAGAATTCAAAATTTTCATTTGTACACATAACATCGATATTATGGCAATTTCAGAAACTCGCTTTACAGTTAAAAATTATATAAAAATATCACACTACAGCATATATGATACCCAAGCATCCATCGGGAAAAGCACACGGGCATTCTGCGATTATCATTAAAAATAATATTAAACACCATCTATATGCCAATACTTCACTTGACTATTTACGAGCAACAACAATTACATTAGAAACTATAACTGGAAAAACACAAATATCGATTATATATTCACCGTCAAAACATAAAATTACTCAAGGGCAATATTCAAATTTCTTTAAAAATCTAGGAAACAAATTTATAGCAGTAGGGGACTACAATGCTAAGCACAAATATTGGGGATCAAAAAGAACTTCACCTAGGGGTAAAACACTGCTCGAAATCACACAGAAATTATCATTAATACCACTGTCAACCGGGGAGCCTATCTATTGGCCAGCAGCATCAAACAAATCACCAGATTTTCTAGATTTCGCCATAACTATAGGACAGAACAAGACGCACTTCAAATTAATCTTAAGCACAGAACTGAACTCTGATAAACCAATCCACATAGAACCTACACCCAAATTATACAATAGACATACGAGCTGGGATAAATTTAGGTCAACTATTGACGAAAAATTAAATTGCAAAATCACTCTAAAAACACCAGAACACATCGAGAATGCCGTGGACTACATAACAAAAATAATTCAAAAGTCAGCATGGTTATCTATTCCTAATATACAAGAAAATAAAACGCACTATTCATACCCAGTCTATATTTTGCAGAAAATTAAACAAAAAAGAAAAGCTAAATACAAATGGCAAAGGCATAAAAAAGAAGAAAATAAAAAGTAGTTTTTAAAAAAAGTAGAGGTTAAAATAATGATAAAAGAATACTGTAATTCCGGGTTTAGTAAATATCTCTTAAACTTTACGCCAAATGAAGATACAAACTATTCACTCTGGAAGGCAAAAAAAAATTAAAAAGACCAAAAAAAAAAAAATAAAAATAATCCAGACTCCAGCATTGCGAAAACCCGACAGATCTTGAGCAAAGATGTCCATGGAACAGGCCAAGACATTTGCTAACTGCTTTTATGTAAACTTATGAGCCAAATAGAATGGCTACGATAGTAAATGCTACAACTGTATGCGATAGTACTGAAAGCAAAGATCAAAACAACTTGATATACAAGACTACAAAAAAAGAAATAAAGCAATTGATAAATATAATAAAAACTAAAAAATCTCCAGGCTTTTATCTCATTAGTGGGAAAGTAATTAAAGAACTCCGAGAAAAAACCATCAGAATGATTATCATAATATTTAACGCCGTACTTAGACTTCATTACTTCCCTGACTCATGGAAACTGGTAGTAATAATAATGCTGCCTAAGCCGAATAAAGATATTCATAAACCATCCTCTTACAGACCTATTTCCTTATTACCGATTCTGTCCGAACTTTTAGAAAAAGTAATATTAGTTAGAGTTAAAAAAATAATTAATAAAAAACGATTAATACCAGATCACCAATTTGGCTTTAGGGAGAAACATGCTACAATTGAACAGGTCCACAGATTAATTAACCAAATAATAACAACTGCTATGGAAAACAAGAAATACTGTACATGTCTATTCTTATAAAAAGCCTTTGACAAGGTATGGCATGAAAGCTTATTGAAAAGTATAAAATAACACTTCCCAGTATCAATTTATCTATTACTAAAATCATACCTAAACAATAGAACCCTTAACGTAAAAGTTAAAGACTCGGACTCAGATGTACACGTAATATTTGCCGGTGTACCACAGGAAGTGTACTGGACTCGAATTTCTATACGCTCTACACTGCGAATATCCCAACAACACAAGACACTATATTAAACACATTCGCCGACGATACTGCAAACTTAGCCACATACGAAGATCCACAAGAAGCAGCTATAATCTTGCAAATTCACATAAAATTGCTTGAAAAATGGATGATAGATCTAAAAATTAAAGTCAACTACAATAAATGCAATCACATTACATTCATTTTTCGCAAAAACAAAGTACCAGTAATCACTATACATAATAATAAAATACCGCAAACAAAATTAATCAAATATTTGGATTTGCACCTTAACTCTAAACTAAACTGGAAACAACACATTCATAAAAAAATACTACCAATTAAACTTAAAAGAAAAGACATTCACTGGTTAACAGGCCGAAAATTTAAACTAAGTATAGAAAGTTACTAATATACAAAACAATAATAAAGCCTATTTGGATGTACGATATCCAGTTATGGGGCACGACAGCTAAAAGCCGTATCTCCAAAATGAAAGCTATGCAATCAATAATAATCCGCATAATTGTGCCATGGTATGTCAAAAACGAGGACTTACGTAAAGATTTATAAATCCCAGCAGTATCAAAGGAGATATAACGGATGTCTAACAAATATAAATCAAGGACTCTAAATCACTCTAATCCGCTGGCCAACACTCTCTACAACAATAATACAATATAAGAAAAATTAAAAAAAAAGGCTTCAAAATCGAGTAACGCAAGTCTGAAAGAACAGAATATTGTAATAATGCTATTCCACTGGGAACAGCACTCACGTGCTACCCTCAATTCAGTAAAACAACTTGCCGACTGTCTCACATGACAAATTGTGGGGAATTAATGAGAGTTATAAAAAAAAACTTATCCAATTCGAAATTCGAATATTCCCCAATATTATACAACAATTTTTCGATAATCCTCGTATTTAATCTTCTCAAAAATGTTGTACTCCTGTTATATTCTTTGTTTTGCGTCAATAAAATACGATTTGTAAGGAATCGGAAGAAAATACAACTTTTCGTTCTTCGTCAATACCTGTATACGCGCGAAAATTCGAATAACGTAATGAAATATGTTAAAAACCTCGATTCCGTATAAAACAGTGATTTGATCTTGTATAATGAAGTGTGCTGAATCATTTGGTAACATTCTCCGAATTGTGGAGGAAGTTCCTTCGAAGATTTTACGATTATTACTTAACCGGATCGAAATTTGCATGTTTCGCTAACATTATATAACAATTTATCGGTAATCCTAGTATTTGATCCTTATAAAAACGTTATATACTTGTTGAATTCTTTATTTTGCTTCGATAGAAATCGATATCGAATGAATGGGAAAAGATTTAAACTTGTCGTATTTCGATCATATCCCTATACGCACAAAATTTCACTTAGCGTAAAAAATTTTTAAAAACCACAGTTCCGTTTAAAACAATATAATGATTATATGTAATGCAGTGTGCTGAATTGTTTGTTAACATTCTCCGAACTTTAACGCAAGGTCCTTCAAAAATTTTGCGATTCTTACTTATCCATGTTGAAATTCTCATGTTTCTCTAAAATTATACAACAATTGTTGGTTAATCCTCGTATTTAATCTTCGTAAACACATTATATTATTGTTATATTCTCCACTCTGCGTAGATATAATTCGATAAATAAGGAATTGGAAGAGGTTTCAACTTTTTGTACTTCGGCGATATCGATGTACGCACGAAATGTTCTATAAATTAACGAAAAAGTACTAAAATCTCAATTTTGTTTAAAGCGGTAATCTGATCTTATTAAATGTAGTTTACTTTTCAGTTAGGTGAAACTTTCTGAACTATGGTACAAGTTGCTACGAATATTTTATGATTCCTACTTATCGTTCTAAGATTTCGCTTATTTCACTGATATTATACAAAAAAATTTCATCAATCCTTGTATTTAATCTGTGTAAATACGTTACATTTTTGTTATATCTTTTATTCTGGATCGCTAGGATTCAGTTTATAAAGAATCGGAAGATTTCAAGTATTCATATTCCAACGACAATCGTATACGTATTAAAAGTTGTATATCGTAACAAAATACTATTAAAAGCAACGATACCATTCAACACGGAAATTTGGTCTTATGTTATGCAGTGTGTTGAATCGTTTAGTAACGTTCTCCCAACTGTGGCACTAGTCCCGTCGAAAATTTTATGATTATTACATATTGGTGTGGAAATTTGCATATTTAGCTGATATTATACAAAAATTTCTCTTTAAATTTCTTATTTAATCTTCGTAAACACGTTATGAACATGTTGGTTTCTTTATTCCGCGTAAACAGAATCCGATTTCTGAGGAATCGATAGAAATTTCAACTTATTATTTTCCGACGGTATATACTTGAAAATTCTAATAATATATATAAATACTATTAAACATCACGAATTGGTTTAAAAGAATAGTTCCATCTTATGTAATGCAGTATGATAAAAGGATAGGCAACATTCTTGGATTTGTGACGCAGCTTTCTATGAAGATTTTACGATTCCTAAGTATCCATCTCGAAATTCGCATGTTTCGCTGAAATTACACAATAATTTTTCGTTAAATCTCGTCTTTAATTTTCATAAACACGTTATATACTTGCTATATTCTTTATTCCGCGAAGAGATAATTCGATTTCTAAGTAATCGAAAGAGATTTCAACTTTTCATATTCCTACCTATCGGTTTATGCACGAAAATACGTATAACGTAACACCATGTAACTACGATTCTGTGTAAAATAGTAGTTCGATCTAATGTAATGTAGTGGGATGAATCATTTGGTAACATTGTGGCGCAAGTTCCTTCTAAAATTTTACTGTACTCTTCTGTCGGTTTCGAAATTTGCATGTATCGCTAGTATTATACAATAATTTTTCTATAATCCTCGTATTTAATATTCGTAAACACGTTATATTCTTGTTAAATTCATTGTTCTATGTCGATGGTATCCGATTTCTAACGAATAAGAAGATATTTTCACTATTCATAGTCCGACGATATTGATATACGCGTGAATATTCCTATAACGTAACGAAATATTTATAAAAACCAAGATTCTATTTCAAAAGGTAATTTGATCTTATGTCATGCAATGTGTTGAATCTTTTGGTTACATTCTTCGAACTGTGGCCCAAGTTCCTTGAAATAATTTATAATTATTACATAATGGTCTTGAAATTAGAATGCTTTGTTGATATTACAAATTAATTTTTAGTTAACAATCTTAATTATACTTCGTAAGCATCCTATAGTCTTGTTATATTCTTTCTTTCGAATCGACAGAATCCGATTTCTAAGTAATCAGAAGAGATTTCAACTTTTCATAATTCGACGATATCTGTATTCCCACGAACATTAGTATAACGTAACGAAATATTATTAAAAACCAAGACTCCTTTCAAAGAAGTAGATTGATCTGAAGTAATGCAGTATGATAGATCATTTGGTAACATTCTACGAACTGTGTAGCAAGATACTTCGAAGATTCTAATGCTCTAATTCGATCGCTGTCGAAATCGCACGTTCCGCTGATATTATAATACTATTTTTCGTTATGACGTCTTTAATCTTCGTAAACACTTCACATGTAAACAAGTTACATTCTTGTTATATTCTTCATTATGTGTCTATAAAAACCGATTTCCAAAAAATGGGAAATGTTTTCTTCTTTTCATATTCCGACGATGTCGATAGGGAATCATCGTAAAACCTTCGAAGGGACTTCGAAGGACACAGTTCGTAGAATGTTACCAAATGATCTATCATACTGCATTACTTCAGATCAATCTACTTCTTTGAAAGGAGTCTTGGTTTTTAATAATATTTCGTTACGTTATACTAATGTTCGTGGGAAAATTTCACCTAACTGAAAAGTAAACTACATTTAATAAGATCAGATTACCGCTTTAAACAAAATTGAGATTTTAGTACTTTTTCGTTAATTTATAGAACATTTCGTGCGTACATCGATATCGCCGAAGTACAAAAAGTTGAAACCTCTTCCAATTCCTTATTTATCGAATTATATCTACGCAGAGTGGAGAATATAACAATAATATAATGTGTTTACGAAGATTAAATACGAGGATTAACCAACAATTGTTGTATAATTTTAGAGAAACATGAGAATTTCAACATGGATAAGTAAGAATCGCAAAATTTTTGAAGGACCTTGCGTTAAAGTTCGGAGAATGTTAACAAACAATTCAGCACACTGCATTACATATAATCATTATATTGTTTTAAACGGAACTGTGGTTTTTAAAAATTTTTTACGCTAAGTGAAATTTTGTGCGTATAGGGATATGATCGAAATACGACAAGTTTAAATCTTTTCCCATTCATTCGATATCGATTTCTATCGAAGCAAAATAAAGAATTCAACAAGTATATAACGTTTTTATAAGGATCAAATACTAGGATTACCGATAAATTGTTATATAATGTTAGCGAAACATGCAAATTTCGATCCGGTTAAGTAATAATCGTAAAATCTTCGAAGGAACTTCCTCCACAATTCGGAGAATGTTACCAAATGATTCAGCACACTTCATTATACAAGATCAAATCACTGTTTTATACGGAATCGAGGTTTTTAACATATTTCATTACGTTATTCGAATTTTCGCGCGTATACAGGTATTGACGAAGAACGAAAAGTTGTATTTTCTTCCGATTCCTTACAAATCGTATTTTATTGACGCAAAACAAAGAATATAACAGGAGTACAACATTTTTGAGAAGATTAAATACGAGGATTATCGAAAAATTGTTGTATAATATTGGGGAATATTCGAATTTCGAATTGGATAAGTTTTTTTTTATAACTCTCATTAATTCCCCACAATTTGTCATGTGAGACAGTCGGCAAGTTGTTTTACTGAATTGAGGGTAGCACGTGAGTGCTGTTCCCAGTGGAATAGCATTATTACAATATTCTGTTCTTTCAGACTTGCGTTACTCGATTTTGAAGCCTTTTTTTTTTAATTTTTCTTATATTGTATTATTGTTGTAGAGAGTGTTGGCCAGCGGATTAGAGTGATTTAGAGTCCTTGATTTATATTTGTTAGACATCCGTTATATCTCCTTTGATACTGCTGGGATTTATAAATCTTTACGTAAGTCCTCGTTTTTGACATACCATGGCACAATTATGCGGATTATTATTGATTGCATAGCTTTCATTTTGGAGATACGGCTTTTAGCTGTCGTGCCCCATAACTGGATATCGTACATCCAAATAGGCTTTATTATTGTTTTGTATATTAGTAACTTTCTATACTTAGTTTAAATTTTCGGCCTGTTAACCAGTGAATGTCTTTTCTTTTAAGTTTAATTGGTAGTATTTTTTTATGAATGTGTTGTTTCCAGTTTAGTTTAGAGTTAAGGTGCAAATCCAAATATTTGATTAATTTTGTTTGCGGTATTTTATTATTATGTATAGTGATTACTGGTACTTTGTTTTTGCGAAAAATGAATGTAATGTGATTGCATTTATTGTAGTTGACTTTAATTTTTAGATCTATCATCCATTTTTCAAGCAATTTTATGTGAATTTGCAAGATTATAGCTGCTTCTTGTGGATCTTCGTATGTGGCTAAGTTTGCAGTATCGTCGGCGAATGTGTTTAATATAGTGTCTTGTGTTGTTGGGATATTCGCAGTGTAGAGCGTATAGAAATTCGAGTCCAGTACACTTCCTGTGGTACACCGGCAAATATTACGTGTACATCTGAGTCCGAGTCTTTAACTTTTACGTTAAGGGTTCTATTGTTTAGGTATGATTTTAGTAATAGATAAATTGATACTGGGAAGTGTTATTTTATACTTTTCAATAAGCTTTCATGCCATACCTTGTCAAAGGCTTTTTATAAGAATAGACATGTACAGTATTTCTTGTTTTCCATAGCAGTTGTTATTATTTGGTTAATTAATCTGTGGACCTGTTCAATTGTAGCATGTTTCTCCCTAAAGCCAAATTGGTGATCTGGTATTAATCGTTTTTTATTAATTATTTTTTTAACTCTAACTAATATTACTTTTTCTAAAAGTTCGGACAGAATCGGTAATAAGGAAATAGGTCTGTAAGAGGATGGTTTATGAATATCTTTATTCGGCTTAGGCAGCATTATTATTACTACCAGTTTCCATGAGTCAGGGAAGTAATGAAGTCTAAGTACGGCGTTAAATATTATGATAATCATTCTGATGGTTTTTTCTCGGAGTTCTTTAATTACTTTCCCACTAATGAGATAAAAGCCTGGAGATTTTTTAGTTTTTATTATATTTATCAATTGCTTTATTTCTTTTTTTGTAGTCTTGTATATCAAGTTGTTTTGATCTTTGCTTTCAGTACTATCGCATACAGTTGTAGCATTTACTATCGTAGCCATTCTATTTGGCTCATAAGTTTACATAAAAGCAGTTAGCAAATGTCTTGGCCTGTTCCATGGACATCTTTGCTCAAGATCTGTCGGGTTTTCGCAATGCTGGAGTCTGGATTATTTTTATTTTTTTTTTTTTTGGTCTTTTTAATTTTTTTTTTGCCTTCCAGAGTGAATAGTTTGTATCTTCATTTGGCGTAAAGTTTAAGAGATATTTACTAAACCCGGAATTACAGTATTCTTTTATCATTATTTTAACCTCTACTTTTTTTAAAAACTACTTTTTATTTTCTTCTTTTTTATGCCTTTGCCATTTGTATTTAGCTTTTCTTTTTTGTTTAATTTTCTGCAAAATATAGACTGGGTATGAATAGTGCGTTTTATTTTCTTGTATATTAGGAATAGATAACCATGCTGACTTTTGAATTATTTTTGTTATGTAGTCCACGGCATTCTCGATGTGTTCTGGTGTTTTTAGAGTGATTTTGCAATTTAATTTTTCGTCAATAGTTGACCTAAATTTATCCCAGCTCGTATGTCTATTGTATAATTTGGGTGTAGGTTCTATGTGGATTGGTTTATCAGAGTTCAGTTCTGTGCTTAAGATTAATTTGAAGTGCGTCTTGTTCTGTCCTATAGTTATGGCGAAATCTAGAAAATCTGGTGATTTGTTTGATGCTGCTGGCCAATAGATAGGCTCCCCGGTTGACAGTGGTATTAATGATAATTTCTGTGTGATTTCGAGCAGTGTTTTACCCCTAGGTGAAGTTCTTTTTGATCCCCAATATTTGTGCTTAGCATTGTAGTCCCCTACTGCTATAAATTTGTTTCCTAGATTTTTAAAGAAATTTGAATATTGCCCTTGAGTAATTTTATGTTTTGACGGTGAATATATAATCGATATTTGTGTTTTTCCAGTTATAGTTTCTAATGTAATTGTTGTTGCTCGTAGATAGTCAAGTGAAGTATTGGCATATAGATGGTGTTTAATATTATTTTTAATGATAATCGCAGAATGCCCGTGTGCTTTTCCCGATGGATGCTTGGGTATCATATATGCTGTAGTGTGATATTTTTATATAATTTTTAACTGTAAAGCGAGTTTCTGAAATTGCCATAATATCGATGTTATGTGTACAAATGAAAATTTTGAATTCTTAAAGTGTTTGTTGTAACCCGTTGCTGTTCTAAACAGTTATTCTGATTGATCCATCTATTATTTGTAGATATTCAAGAATTTTGTTAAGAGGTCTAACATGACGGTTATTTGATGTGTTTATTGCTGTAACAGTGATGTTTGTGTTGAAAGCATGTCTGTTATGAGTTCTGTATTTTTAGCAGATTGGATTAAAAGTTGTTTAAGTTCTGTATATTTGTTTCC
The DNA here is from genome assembly GCF_050613455.1 of Vespa mandarinia. Taxonomy (NCBI): domain Eukaryota; kingdom Metazoa; phylum Arthropoda; class Insecta; order Hymenoptera; family Vespidae; genus Vespa; species Vespa mandarinia. The sequence continues at coordinate 65,321 of NW_028197164.1, read as the reverse complement.
AGGAGAATTTTTTGAGAAAGTAGGAAGTGCTAGATTTTTTGTTGCGAGGTCTGTTTGGCTGTTACTTGTGCATAGGTTCTGTCATTTTTGTAAAAGTGTTTAGTATAGTTTTGGAAAGTGTCTATTTTTGGATTGTATTCTGTGGTATAAGGAATATGGTTATTGTAAGTTTCAGATAATGTTCTTCGTCTTAGTGGAGGAAATGTTTTGTGTTATAGTTGTTTAGGTACTAAACAGCCTTTATAACTTGCTGAATGATTATCTTGGCAATTAAAACATTTTACGTTTACTAGTTTACCCTGTTGTGGGCAAAATGTAGTTAAGTAATTGCTTGCATATTTAACATAAGCAGGTAACCTATCGCAGTAATTCTTCGTATGGTCATAGGTTTGGCAGCGATGGTATTGAGATATGTCACGTTTCGGTCTGGGCGGGCCGAATTTAATTAATGTGTTGAGTTTTTCTATGCTGTATATGTCCTTGTTATTATTATTTGGTTCAAGTTCAATAGCAAATAGAGGTAGTGACTGTTTAGTATAATAATTGACTATATTATTAATCGACTAACAACGTGTTTGTGTTGCTTGAGTTCGTCAATGATTTTCTATAAATTTGTTTTTGAATAAATTACGAATAGAATTACCTCGTAACTTTTTTCAGCTTTAAGTTGATAGGTGTGAAAATTTACGATTTTGCTTTTTAACTCAATTATTACTTTCCTATAGTGATCCGAGGATGATAACTGGATTTTTGTTTGATTATCTTTGAGTTGGTTTAAAGTAAAATTGTTGTTAACTACTTGTTGCACAAGTAATTCTATCAGCAGTTCAATGACTTGGGCTTGAATGTAAATAGGAGGAGGTTTATTTTCTTCATTTGTTTTGGTATCTTCATTTGTTTTCGTGTTACGTGTTGGTATAGCATTGGTTTCAAAGAGAATATCATATGAGTTGTGTATAGGTATATCTTGTGGCCTCATTTCTGATTGATGGAACGTACGTGAATTTCTCATATCTGCGTTTGTATTAAATTTCTTCTTCTCTTTTTGTTAGTAGATAGAGACACAGCTCGGTAGTTTGAAGCGTTAGTGAACACGTCGATATCCTCTACTTCGCTATTTGATGTGTTCCGTATGGAACAGGTGTCACTTAATTTTGAGATTTTTAGCATTATTGATGGCATATTTGAGCCAACAGCTATACGAAGTACGCTTTATGTCTCAACGCGCCAAGAAAATACAAGAGGTCGTTAATGTACACTATAAAGAACTGTAAACAAATCGCGAACGATAGGAAATGCTTTTATCCCGTACCAAGTTAACGAGCAGACACCGATAAGTTAGAATCGTAAAATCTTCAAAGAATCTTGCCCGACAGCTCGGAGAATATTACAGAACGATTCAGTATACGGCATTACATTAGATCAAACTACAGTTTTGAACGTAATTGTTGTTTCCAACTTAATTTCATTACGATAAACGAATTTACGTACAGAAACGGATATCGTTGAGATTCCAAAAGTTAAAATCTCTTTCGATTCCTTAGATATTATATTCTCTCGACGCAGAATAAAGAATATTACAATAATATAACGTTTTTCGAAGATTAAATATGGGCATTAACGATAAATTGTTTGTATAATATTAAGGATTTTTTGCTCAGATATTTTCGCGTAATCGATTCATGCAGATTTTTTGATCATTGCATTTGGAAACTATCTCAACAACGAATGTAAATATAAAGATAAGTACACATAAAATTGACACATATCTTGAATTCCCCAATAAAAAATTTATGGAGCATTTCATACCCGAGAGAAGCCTAAGTGTTGATGAATCTACAGTCGAATTCAAGGGAAGAATTTCTTTCCTTTCATATATTCCGAAAAAGCAAAGAAAGTGGGGCATTTGAATATATATGCCTGCAGATTCTCGAACGAGTTATTTGTTAGTTTTGTCCTTAATACAAGGAAATCACAACGTTGATTCTTATCAGACCAGATCTAAGTTTTGCAAGCAGGATATTTCTTCATTTATTCAATTACAATGATAACATGAGAGGTGTTGATATCCAAGTTCAATATGCTGTTTCATATTGTTTCATTCGCAGAACGTTGAAATGGTGACGAAAACTATTCTTCTGGGATTTGAAAACCTCTATTGTCAATTCATTTATATTATATAAAAATTGCGCAAAAAAAACTAATGAAAAACTAATGAATCAGTAGCAATTTTGACAGCAACTCTTGATGGGACTAACTTTCGGGCATTACAGCTAAAGCCCGATCGGACATCAAGTAGCGATATAGAGCAGCAGTTGGATAAGAAGCCTTATTTCATTTTTTAACTACCTAATAGGAAAACCAGAGTTTGCATAGTGTGAGTTGCTTGAAAAGCGCTGAACTTCCTGGCAGACGAAATGAAACAAGTTACTTCTGTAAGACTTATATAAGGAACCCTGGGCTCCATCCGGGGAATTGTTTTAAATGATACTATACTTTACATAACTACAAAATTTGAAATCATAAATAAAATACCCATAATTATATAACAAAATTGTATTATATAATTAGTATATTGAATCAGTTAATTACATAACAAAATTATAAATGAAATACACATAATTATATAACAAAATTGTGTTTCTAATTGACGAATGCTTGGGACGAAATGTTAAATAAATCGTCGCCCGCAAAGGGTTAAGAATCATAAAATCTTCGAGACACTTGTATCACACTACGAAGAATGTTACCGAACGATTCAACATACTGCTTTAAAAAAGATCAAACTACTTTTTTAAACGGTATCATGGTTTTTAATAGTATTTCTTTACGCTATACGAATTTTCGTGTGTGTACCGATATCGTCGGATTATAAAAAGTCGAAACCTTCTCTGATTACTTAGAAATCGGATTCTGTCGATTCTGAAGAAAGAATATAAAAAGACTATAACGTGTTTGCGTAGAATAAATATGAGGATTAACAAAAAAATTGTTGTATAATCTTAGCAAAACATGCGAATTTCGTGACCGATAATTAAGATTCATAAATTCTCGTTGGAATTTGTTCCACAGTTCAAAGAATTTTACCAAACGTTTTAGTACACTGCATTATATAACATCACATTACTGTTTTAAAAGAAACCGTGGATTTTAAATATATTTCCTAACGCTGTACGTATTTTCATGCATATACCAAAATCGTCGCATTATGAAATCTTGAAATCTCTTCCGATTCTTTAAAAATCGCAGAGATAATTTATCCACCCAGAATAAAATAATATAACAAGAATATAACGTGTACGTGGACTAAATATGAGAATTGACGAAAGAGTGTTGCATAATGTTATTGAAGTAAGCCTATTTGGACACCGATAAGTAAGAATCGCATTAAATTCGAAGGAATTTGAACCATACTTCGGAGGATCTTACCGAAGGATTCAGCACACTGCATTACATAAAATGAAATTACTGTTTTTAATAGTATTTCGTTACGCTATACGAATTTTCGTGCATATACCGATATGGTCAAATTTGAAAAGTTGATATTTCTTCCGATTCCATAAATATTAGATTCCATCGACGCAGAATAATGAATGTAACAAGAATATAACGTGTTTATGAAAATTAAAAAGGAGGATTTACAAAAAATTGTTTTATAATGCAATTGTATCATGCAAATTTCGATACCGAAAATTAAGAATCGTGAAATTTTCAATTCAAATTGTACCACACTTCGGAAGATGTTATCGAACGATTCTGCACACTGCATTACATGAAGTCAAACTACTGTTTCAAACGGAATCGTAGTTTTTAATAGTATTTCGTTAAACTATACGAATTTTCATGCTTATGCCATTATCGTCGGATGACGAATGATGAAATCTCCTCCGATACTCTAGAAATCGAATTATATGGACGCAAATTAAACAAGAACATAACATGCTTAAGAATATTAAATTTGAGGATTAATGAAAAATTGTTGTATTATATCAGAGAAACGGAATCGTTGTTTTTAATATTATTTCGTTACATTATACGAATTTTCGTGCGGATACCGATATCGTCGGAATATGAAATTTTTTTCCAATTCATTACATATTGGTCAAATTTTCATAATTATACCACAAATTCATTTCGATATATATTTTTTCTTATCAATCAATGTCGAGCATTACCCCTTTCTCTATTATTATACGCAATTTTTCCGTTGTTGTCCGTTCTGTAACCTTGTACGTACACTATTTCCTTGTTTCTCTCTCTATCTTACGTTGACAGAAATTTTTCGAACGAACCTAAGGAGATTACAACTTTTCATGATACGACAGTGGCCGTAAACGGGCGAGTAATATGAAAAGAAGTGGCATAAGAAACTACGATTCTTATTAAAACGTGTATTTATTCTTATGTAACGCTGTCTGATGAACCATTTAGTAACATTTTCACACATGCGGTACAACTTCTTTTCGAATTATTTGATTTTATATTTATCTGTAACGAGAATACCTCGTTTCTATAATATTTGATGATAATTCTAAATTGCAGTTCGTTTTTTATTTCCGCTCTCATTTTATTTATTGTTGCATTTTCTTAGCGTCTATATTATCCGTCTTCAAGTTAATAGGAAGAAAATTCAACTTCTCTTGATAAAATGTTTAGTGTATAAAAACGAAGAAAAATTAAAGGTGCATTGTCATACTCGTCGTTTCTGTTTATAACAAAATATGATTCTTATATAAAGCAGCCTACTGAATCGTTTGCAAACATTGTCTCAACTGTGGCACAAACTCATTTTTATATATATGGTTTTTATCAATCAGTGTGGAGCATCTCGCCTTTCTCTGTTATTGTACGCAACTTCTTCGTTATTTTTCGTTCTATATATTCGAACACACACTATTTTCTTGTTACTCTTTCTATCCTGCGATGATAGAATGTGTTTTCAAAGTTATCGGAGAAGATTACAATTCTTCACAAAATGGCGATGGACGTATACAAGCGAATAATAAGAAAAACATAAAGAAACTAAGATACCGATTAAAACGAGAATTAATTCTTATGTAACGCTATTTGATGAAGCATTTTGTTAGATATTTTAAATCATAATACAATTTCTTTTCCAATGGTTTTATGTATAACTGTAACGGGAATCCCACGCTTCTCTGATATTTCATGCTAATTCTACTTTGCGGTTAGTATTGAATCCTCTCTTGCACTATATTTCTTGTTGAACTCTTTATTCTGAGTCTACATTTTCCATGCTTTTCTAATAGGAAGGTTTTTCAACTTTTCTTGTTAAAATGTTTAGCGTATAAAAACGAAGAGACAATAAAATTAAAGGTATGTTGTCATTTTCTTCGTTTTCCTTTTTTAGAAAATATGATTCTTATTTAAACAGTCTTTTGAATCGTTTGGAAGCATTTTCTTAACTGTGACACATATTTATTTCGAGTTATTAGGTTTCCTATTTATCTGTGTCGGGCATCTCGCCTTTCTCTGTTATACGCAATTTCTCCGTGTTGTTCTTTCTCTATACACGCACGCTGATTATTTCCTTGTTTAATTCCTATTACATTGTTAAATTCCTATTAAAACGACTATTAATTCTTATGTTACACTGTCCGAAAAAACATTGTCTTACATTTTCTGAATTGTGTTTCAACTTCCTTTCAAGTTATTTGGTTTTATATGAATCTGTAACGAAAATCGCGGATTTTTTTGATATTCCATTCTTATTCTATCTTATTGTTCGTATTTTATACGTTGAAATTTATTTATTGTTATTCTCTTTACTTTGTATCTATATTATCTGTTTTCAAGTTAGTAGGAAGAGATTTCAACTTTTATTTTTAAAATGTTTAGGATATAAATACGAAGAGACGATAAAATTAAAAGTATGTTGTCATACTCGTCATTTCCGTTATTAATATGTGTCGTCGAAGATTGGGATTCGATCAAAAGTAAAATTACCACAGTAACTAAGTTTTCTCTCGATTTACACCGATCTACTCACGTGCCTCAGTTTAATAAATTCTACAACTTTACTCGATGATATCCTTCTCTTTCAACTACGGACGAACTATCTAACTACCTCAAAGAGGATATTTACTATCGATCCTTCCTTGGTAAAGATGATGATAGATGTGTTCCTGCCAAATGCTGCCCCTCAAAACTAATTACTATTGTGTCTATGAAAGCCCAAGGAGATCCTGGATTTTGGTCCCTCAGCTATTCTTTGCTTATTAAATGTGATTGGAATTGGAATTAATATGATCCGAAGGGTATGTTTAATTATTTAAAACATTTCACTTTTTAACAACTAACAATTTATTTAAACAAACACACGAAGGGAAAAAGAAAAACAAAATAGAATTGAAATACACGTTTAATAGACTTATCAAATAATTAAAGAAATAATGGATTTATAAAGAATATTAATCTTACGTAAAACCTTGGATCTATTTGTTGATTGTTGACGAGAGCGTTTCTGAACATGCGCGGAGGACCTTGTGATGAAGGAGGAGAACGGCTGGGCAAGTTAAGAAAACTTCCGGAATATAAAGATTTAATGCTGGGGTGTGCACGCGTGACCAATTTAGGAAATAAAAAATTAATATCTCTACCGATTAAAGAAATGGATAATATTGTATTAGACAGTGAAATACTAGATTCCGTTCTCGAATCACTCTTGTCGGTAATACAGACGCTATATCTCCGTACAGTTAGTATCTGGCAAACGGCAGAAATCGATAATATAACCTGGTAATACATTGAACGAAGACTGAAGTTATGCAAAGAAGAAACTTGTGAAATTCACATATGTAAAAATGTAATAAGAACACCTCAGGAGTATGAAAAAGAGGACTTAATACGCGAAAATCTTCCGTCATCACTGTGCGGTCATAAGAGTGTCACTAAACCATACAATAGGTTATGGCAAATGTACTATTGGAAGAATATGAAAGAGCATATTTAAATGTTTATTCAAAATTACCTGGATTGCCAGCTAAAAAAATTAATCAGGATGAAAAATGAACAACCAATGTTTATTCACGAAGATACTAGGAGCTGCGTTCGAGAAACGTAAATGCATTTCACGTTGCAATGGACATAATAGGTCCTCTCCCTCAAACTCAGAAGGGAAACAAATACATTTTTACGATCCAAGATCATCTTACCAAGTTCTTCATCGCCATACCCCTCAACAATACCACATAGATATAGCAAATGCATTGATCAACGGTTTAATGCGTAAATACGGGGCACCGCGCGCCATTTTCGCAGATCATGCCGCTAATTTCTTGAGTTCGCTGATAGAGCGATAGCGCGGAAGTTCCGAATCAGATAATACAAAACAATAGCATTCTATCTGCAGTCTGATGGGTCGATCGAGAGATCATATCACGTGATTGTGGAGTATTTAAAGCAGTTCACTAATAAGGAAAAGATTGGGATGAATGACTAGATACTACGCTTTCGTATAACACTAACGTGAGGAAACATACTTCTCGCCTGATGAACTTGTTTTTGGGAAGATAGCTCGAATACCGGAAACAGACCCGCCTTTAGACGAGAGTACGGATCAGATGTACTTAGAATATTACGTCAAATAAGTAAATAAGATTAATCATAGGCAAGACGCAGAACGACGGAATTTTATGAGGGCCAAAGAAGTATTATAACCGCTAAATAAATCCGCAAATATTGGAAGTGGGAGATTAAGTATTTTTGTTAAAGAAATCTACATCGAAATTGGGAAATCAATACTCTGACCCCTATAAAATTCTAGAATTGCAACTTCAAAATAACGTTAAGTTGCAGTTGGATGAGAAAATAAAAGTAGTAAACTATAATAAGATAAGGAAATCAAAAATTAAATCGAGTAGACAGTAGATATTAGATTGTTTCAGAACTATGAGGCGGATGTTAATGAAAGCAACAATAACCACATTTTCGCTCTAATTCTGCGTCACCCTCCTCGGATACGATTGCGGAGGAGCGACTACGAATATCACAACATTATCATTATTGGACCCGCGGAAACTTCAAATTCCACGAAGGTTTACATTCAATTTCTCCAGGTAGCAGATCATGAGCGTACATAAGTGTATCAGTGCCGTGTGTAACTGGACCTCACAATATATCATTGCGGGATGGCATCATATGTGATTGTCATTCATAATGACAGAAGAATATATCTGGTGAACATGATCTCGATAACTTGCAAGGCCGCGTTCATCATCGGAATTTTATTAACTCCTACGCTTCAGATGTCGGGTTTAAAAGCCAGTATTACCGAATATCGAAACGTCACATTAGCTGAATCAATATCAACAGACAGATGTTGCACTGGAACACAATATGCCGACTCGTACGGCACATGAAACGACGTAGTAGTAAAGGCGTCAGTGAAGGTCAACCTCGAGGAATACTCTACCACGGTGAAAATGAAGGACAATAGTGTGATTTCCCTTAAGAGAACTAGATGTGCTTTTACGAACGGCACTTGTATTACGGACGAGGAAGGTAACACCTATTGGACGACACATTCTGATACAACCTGTAATTTCGAGCATTATAACGTACTATATAAGAAATAGGCAATTAATTAATAGTTTCATGTCAGGCGGAGACATTCCCTAATATACATATGCTCACAACTTTTGACGTCACCTTTGCTTTGGAAAGAAGAACGGAATATCATCTATGCGGATATACCTTATTAAAGAGCGAATATCCAAAATTATTCATTTTAGTAACACGTGAGGGCAGAATTTTTGTTTCCAAAACAAAATTTTCGGTTGAAGGCCTTGATTTGTTTGCTCATGTAAATTCAAAATTCGTCTATTTCGAAAAATACATGAGAAATCAAATGACCGCATTATATAGTGACATCATCAAGCAAAAGTGTGAGCTGGGGAAGCAGGTATTAAAAAACGCCCTGCAATTGACTATACTTTGCCCTGATGAGTTCACATACACAGTAATGAAGTCAGCTAATTATATGGCTGTGACGGCGGGAGAAGTAATGCACATCGTTAAATGCACCCTTGCAGCGGTAAAAATAAGATCATCGGAGGAATCCTATCACGATCTCTCGGTATACAAAAAAAGGCCAGCCTAATTTTCACATTTAAGTCAAGAGTGTTAGTAAAAACGGGAACCACCAGAGAATCCAAAACATTATTGTCGTCAATGTTTTTTATGCAGGGGAGTTGATTTCGGCTCGCACCTAAGCCGGTGAAAATCCTCCCTCCACAAATCCTTCGTCCGATGATCAAGCCCATTTGGAAGTATACGGATACGCAACACTTGATGACGTGTGCCATTTATTTTCAACATAATTTAGAAAATCTACGTGACCAAAACATGTTCTCAGCTGAGAGACCGAATGTCCTGAATACGATAGCGAGAGAGTTACCGGACATCATATTCCACCATATTCCTAACACCATATCGCCATACAACTTGTTGGAGGAATCTGATCTCGATAAGATTACGGAGAACACTACCTCGAAACTGTGGCAGGCATTTCTAGTATTCGGATCAGCAAATTCTAGAGTAATTAGACTATTTATTGTGATGAAGGGAATAAAATTTTGTGTTGATGTGATAATTACGTGCTCCACAAGGTATATGGTTGCAGTTTACATCTGTTAAGGGCCATTTGGAGCTCGTTGACGCATCTCTTTTTATACATGGGTCACCAACAGTCATCGGAAAACAGTAAGTACGATGCTGCGGACCAGGTGTAAATGTGGAAAACGAACAACCAGTGCTAGCAGAAGGAAGTGATGTGACCTCAACCCCTGCATTAAGATACTTGGTAAACTACCCAATACTAGAAAGTATAATTACAGAGTGTGTTACTAAGTCACCGGAGAACGCAATCTCCGGACGAGTTACTTAAGGATGGAGGTGTCACGTCCATGTGACTCATATCAGGATAATATACATTTCTTACTCTAATTCAAAAAGCGTATATATATATGTAAAGAAAGTATACTTCCTTAAGTTAGATTTGCTGCGCTTCTCATGTCCCGCCCTTCTATTGTTTTTGTTATCTACAAGTCGAGCCGTTAAGATTTGGAAGAGAAACGGGCATTAGGAAATAGAACTTAGACGAGAGAAATAGGACGAGAGATTACTAAGAAACTTTATAAAGAAGATAGTAAATAAAATTTAAATAGTGAATAATAAGCGTAAATTGTCGTTTCTTTGTTCATAGAGAAACATGTTTTCGTTTATCACCTCACCTAATAAATCCGACATATTATATATATATATGTGTGTGTGTAACCTTACGTTCGATATCGAAATTTTCTTCTTTCTAAATAAGATAATTAATTTATCTTGTTCATAAAGAAGAAAATTTAATGTTGGGAAAACTTAATGTTGGGAATAACAGTTATAGTTATGACTAACTTTTTCTTTTTTCATATATATATCGCATTAGTTATGTTAACCTATTAAATAACTTTATCTTCTTTATTTAGTCATTAACTTTACTGTCAGTAATCATCTACCATCGATAGAAGTCTAACAACCGATATCTTTACTGTCGGTAACCTCCCATCGTCTGTAAAACTTTTGACAAACTGTCGGTAAATTTATCGATCGGTAACTAAAAATTAGCAACTTAAAATATAACTAATTATTATTTTATAATATATTTTCTAGTAATACACATGGCGTTATTAAATAATAAAAAGATAACTAATTATTATTTTACACTAGCAACTATATATATAATAATTATTAACAGTACTCATATATAATAATTAATTAACTATATATATAAATCATTATCAACAGCACTGATATAATAATTAATTAACTCTATAAAATGATTAATTTTCAATCACATTGTATTCTTATTCTGTAAAACTTAATAATAATAAGTAGTGTTACTATTTCAAGACACTCTTATCGCAAATGTCTAACTACATCCAGCGATAAGTACATATCAACTCCGATCTCCCAGCGAACAAGCCGATGAATTATGCACAAGTTTCGTCTGGACTTCATCTGGTAATAAGCGCATATTTTACCTTAGAACATATCTTAGAATTCAGCGAAGTAAGAAGGCTGCTACGAACAGTCTAATTTTATACTCTGATCGGTACGGTCGCGACGCGCTCTTCTTATCAATTGCAAATATTATATACTTATTCAATAGTTATAAAATTTAACTGCTTCAAATAAGTGCGAAATTCTGCGTATGATTAATATCTTTTATGAAAGTCATTATATCTATGATTGTTTAGCAAATATGTTAAAAATGTATGTAAATTTTATTATTTTTTTTGTTTGTTTGTTTAAATAAATTGTTATCTTGTTAAAAAGATGATGTTTAAGAACAATTAAATATTTCCTCCGTATCACATAAATTCTATTTCCAATCCTATCCAAGGTAAGGATAGCTAAGGGGCGACAATCCAGGAGCTGATCCTTCGTAGGAACAACGAGAATTATTTCCGAGGGGCAGCATCTGGCAGCAATATATGAACCATCATATCTAAAAAGATAAGATCTGCAATAGGTAAATGCTTTGAGGGAGCTAGATTGTTCGTCCTAAAGGAAAATAAAAGATTCTCATACCGAGTAAAGTCTTAGAACTGACCAAAACGTGTCTAAATCGGTGTAAGTCGAGGAAAAAATTAAGTAACTGAAGTAAATTTTACTTTTGATCGAGACCCGATCCTCGATGTTATAGATTAAAATTTATCACGTTACGATGATGGCTGTATATGGGCGAAAAGTGTAAAACGAAATGAAATAAAATAGAAAAACGCGATACGGTTTAGAACGAGTCTGTATTCTTATATAACGCAATCTGCTGAAACGTTTGGTTTCATTTTCTGAACTGTGGTACAACTTGTTTTCGAGATATTTGGTTTCTTATATATCTGAATCGAGAATTGCACGTCTTTCTGATATAACGTGATAATTATCCAATGCCATACGTATTGTATTCTCGCATATATCTTATTTTCTCGTTGCTTTCTTTACTCTACGTCGATAGTATCCGTTTTCTAGTTAATTTGAAGAGATTTCAACTTTCTTTGTTAAAATGATTCCCATATATGGGAGGAGGCGATAAACTTAACGAAATGTTATAAAAATCCCTCGAATCCGTTTAAAACATCCGTTGATTCTAATAAAAAAACAGTATTCTGAATCGCCTGGAAACATTTTCTTAACTGTGGTACAACTTCATTTTGAGTTATTTGGTTTTATATTTATCTGTGACGAAAATCGTACGTTTATCTGATATTACACGATTAGTCTCCGCTGCTGTTCGTATTATATCCTCGTACGCACTTTAATTTCTTGTTGCTCTATTTATTTTGCATAGTTAAAAACGTTTCCAATGGAATCGGACTATATTTCAACTTTCAATATTACGATGATGGGCCTATACGGGCGAAGAGGCATAAAACATCAAAATGATTTCAAAATCCTTGAATCCATTTGAAACGATGATTTATTCTTATGTAATGCAAACTGCTGTATCGATTAATAATATTTTCTGAATTGTCGCACAAATTCTATGAGATTCATATCGTTTTTACTCATCTTGTTACTCTTTTTATTCTGTGTCAATAGAATCCGTTTTCAAACGAATCGGACTAGATTTCAAATTTTCATGTTCTGACGATGGCCGTATACGTGCGAAAGATTGTAAAGCGTAACGTAATATCAGATACATTAAATCAATTTAAACGAGGCTTAATTCTTATATAACGCAGTCTGGTGAATAGTTTGGTAACATTATCAGAACGGTGGCGCAACTTTTATAGGATTTATATTGTTTCTTACCTATCTATATCGAATGTCACACATTTCTCAGATATTACGGGTTAATTCTACGTTGCTGTCCGTATACTATTTTCGCAAGCACGGCTTATTCTTATTACTCTCTTTATTTCTCGTCGATAAAATCCTTTTTCAATAGAATCGGAAAGGAATTCAACTTTTCTTGTTACTTTGATTGGCCTATACGGGCGAGAAGGCGTAAAGCGAAAAGAATTAAGTTTAAAATCCTTGAAACAGTTTAAAACGAGAACCAATTCTTATGTAATGCAGTCTGCTGAATCGGTTTTCTGAACTGTGGCACATCTTCCTGTGGCTCCATAGAGGAATTTCGTTCCTAAGTTATCTGAGTCGAAATTCGCTAATTCTACTGATATTACACGTCAATTCTCCGTCCCTATACGGATTGTATCTTAGCATGCATTTTATTTTCTTGTTACTCTCTTTATTCTGCATCGACAGAAACTATTCTCAAACGAATCTTACGAAATTTAAACTTGTTATGTTCCGACGATGTTCACATACTTGTGAAGAAACATGAAACGTAACGAAATGATTTCAAAAACGTCTAATCTGCCTGTAACGAGATTTGAGTCCTATGATCGCAGTCTGCTGAATCGTTTGATAACATTTTCTGAACTGTGGCATAGCTTGTATAGGATTTATATCGTTCTCAGCTACCTGTGTAAAGAATCGCACATTTTTCTGATATTATACGATAATTCTCCGTTGCTGTTCGTATTGTATCCTTGCATACATTTTATTTTCTTGTTAATCTCTTATTCTGAGCCAACGTAATACGTTTTCAAAAGAAACGCAAGAGATTATAATTTTTTACGTTACGACGATAGCCGTATACGGACGAAGAGGCGATAAATTTAACGAAATATTATCCAACACCTCGAATCCATACAAAACAAAACTTGGTTCTTATGTAAAACAGTCTACTGAATAATTCAGAAACATTTACTTCATTATTTTAGTTATTTGGTTTCATATTATTCTGTGTCGAGCTTCTTGCTTTTCTTTGATATTTTAAGCTATTTCTCCGTTGTTGTTCATTTTGGATATTCGCAAGCATACTATTTTCTTGTTACTCTCTCTATTTTGCGTTGATCGAAAACGGTTTCAAAGGAATCGTAGTAGATTACAACTTTTCACGATCCGATGACAGTCGTATACGGACTAAGAAGGCGTAAAACGGAACAAAGACGGAACAAAGTAACTTCGATTACGAGTTTGTATTCTTATGTAGCGCTATCTGCTAAAACATTTTGTAACATTTTTTGAACCGTGGTACAATTTCATTTCAATTTATTTGGTTTCACGTATATCTGAGTCGAGAATCGCATATTTTTCTAATATAACGTGATAACTCTTCAATACTGTTCGTATAGTAATTACGTATGCAACTTATTTTCTTTTTACTCTCTTTATTCTGCGTGGATAGTATCCGTTTTCAAGCTAATCGGAAGAAATTTCAATTTTTTTTGTTGTTGTTAAAATGATTTGTGCATACGAACTAATAAGCGATAAACTTAACGAAATGTTATCAAACACCTCGAATCCGTTCAAAATGAAACTTGATTCTTATGTAAAACAGTCTACTGAATCGATGGGAAATATTTTCTTAACTGTGACACAACTTCATTTCGAGTTATTTGGTTTCTTATCTACTTGCGTCGAGAATTACACGTTTAATTAATATTACGTGAATATATTCCGATGCTGTTCGTATTGTATCCTCGAATGCACTTTGTTTTCTGGTTAATCTCTCTATTCGAATTCGATAGGAACCGTTTTCAATAGAATCGGACGTTATTACTTCTTTTCACGTTCCGACCATTGCCGACATACGGTCGAAGAGGCGTTAAACGAAACGAAATAATTCATAAAACATCTATTTAAATGAGACTTGATTCTAATATAATCCAGTTTGATGAACCGTTTGATAACATATTCTTAAATGTATAGGTTGTTCGGAAAGTAAATTCGTTTTTTCCCGACAGAGGATTTAATTGTATTTTTTTGCACTCAACTTCACGCTTAAGCCGCATAATCATTATGTTTTGAGAGCTGATATAGCAAGGCTTGTGTGTGAAAAAGTTTTATTGATTCTACGCAGTAGTTTTTGGTTGGTGTCCTTTTAAATATGGAGAGCAATCAGCAGCATTTTCGTCATATTTTACTTTTTTACTATAGAAAAGGTAAAACTGCTGTTTAAGACAGAAAGAAATTAACCGATGGGTTGACAGTACACCAGTGCCAGAACTGGTTTGCAAAATTTCGAAACCGGTAATTTTGATGTCGAAGATGCACCAAGTTCTGGAAGGCCGGTTGAAGTTGGTAAAGACACGATAAAGGCATTAGTTGATGCAAACAGGCGAATAACAACACGTGAGATCGGTGAGAGGTTAAATTTATTAAATTCAATTGTTTATGACTACTTGATAGGCCTGGGTTTAATCTCGAAGCTCGATAAATGGGTTCCCTATGTTTTCACGGAGAGAAATTTGTGTCGTCGCGTTGACGTCTGTGGTTCGTTTCTCAAACGTTACGAAAATGATCCATTTTGGAAGCGCATCATTATTGGGGACGAAAAATGAGTTGTATAT
Source organism: Vespa mandarinia (assembly GCF_050613455.1). NCBI lineage: Eukaryota > Metazoa > Arthropoda > Insecta > Hymenoptera > Vespidae > Vespa > Vespa mandarinia. The sequence goes on along the minus strand of NW_028197164.1, from coordinate 49,893 downwards.
AACAATGTCAAACGCAAGAGATCATGGAGCAAAAAAGATGAACCGGCTGAAAGCATTTCCAAATATCCATCAAAAAAAGATGATGCTATCTGTTTGGTTGGATTTTAAAGGAATCGTTTTTTTTTAGATTTTACCGGATAAAACAATAATTAATTCGGAAGTCTACAGAATTAATTAACAGAAAAGGTGTAGTGTTCCACCAAGATAATGCGAGATCTCATACAAGTTTGGTCTCTCGTCAAAAGCTTTTACAGCTTGAATGGGATACATTACAATACAATGCCACACCCACCATATTCTCCAGATCTGGTACCTTCGGGTTATTATTTGTTCCGGTCACTGCAGAATTTTTTAAACGCTAAAACCTTAACTTCAAATGAGGAGGTCAAAAACCACCTCGATCAGTTTTTTGCCAGCAAAGACCAAAAATTTTATGAACGTGGAATCATGCTACTACCAGAATGATGACAAAAGGTATTGGACCAGAATGGCCAATATATAATTTAATAAAATATTTGTTCATTATACGAAAATTGTCTTTCATTTTCACAAAAAAATACGAAATTACTTTCCGAACAATCCATTATATGATCTTTTGTTTGCTTATTTTTTTGCTTATTGTTTGCTTATTTTGTTTCTCTAGTTCCACGTCGTGGGATCGTGGAATCGGAAAGGAATAATTAATAAGTATGATCATTTTACTGACATTTAAACAATGTATCATATATGTAGTATAATTATTCAATATTTAAACATTAGGATGTTCTAAGCAGCGTCATGAATGTTATATATATGTAATATAATATGCAATCGATTTAAAATTGAAACGCAGAGAAAACTTTTCTATCATATTTATATTCGCTGTCGTTCATATTTTTATTCTTATATACTTTTATTAATTACTATTTCCAAATCTTGGGTGGGACCTACAGGATGGACCCATAGTTGTGGGATTTTATGTGAGCTGTTGTCTCAGCATCGTGTAGAACTGCGTCTCTTTCTTTTATTCTTTTATTCCTCTGGCTCTCTTTTTCTTTTCTTTCTCCGATTCTCTTTTCTATATCATATTTTCTCTCTTTCTCTTCTTTATCTTCTCTTCTTCTTTTCCAAAATTCAACGTCGGATCATTGTGGGATCATCGTGGGCTCGTCGAGGGATTATCGAGCGATATTCAATATATCCACCTCAAGTTCCGAGTTTTATCATTGGCACCTACTCGCACGTCTCGTCTATCTTTTCTTCTCTTTCTCTTATTTTCTCCTTATTTTCCTCTTCCACATTATTGATTATTGAAGGATATATTTAACTGGATTCGTATAAGCTCAATGTATTGTCGTATGGCTGATTTATCGTAGATTTTTACGCGAGAATACGGGAAATATATGGAGAACACTAGCGGGCATGTCGGTGAGCATATGCGTGTGTGATCACGGGCGCGATTTAACGATTTTTCGAACATTCCTGGATTATAGAATAGAATCATTGTTATTCTAACATTCGGGTGGGCATTCGGCAGCGTTTGAAGAAACTATCGTGGACTTCGTTTTATTTGCTCAAAATTTCGATTAGATTATCTCGCGAACGCGGATTTTAGAAAAAATCAGCCTTATTTTAACACATACGTGAGTATCATGGACGCGATTAAAAATCCTAACGAGGATTACGCTTTTATTGTTCGAAATTCGAAAACCATGAACGATCGTGCTTCATAATTCGTTATGTCTGACGCTGAGGGTATTGGACAGTGGAGTTATTTATAAGAGCTGTCCAATCCATTTCCTGTTAGTAGACAAAACTGAAAGCACCCGAATTAGAAAGTCATAGCGCACGGTATTGCGGAAGATGGATTTTAGAGTAAAGTAGATTCAGCGTTAGCACGTGGGATTCCATATGGAGCAACTTGCACGTAATAAGACTTGGATCGATATTTCTTGCGAAGTCTAATTGTAAATTATGTAATGCAAGTACTATCGTGCGAATGGTTTCATGTCTTTATGCGTTTTCATAAGTTTTCCTTCTGATATCTTATTAGACATTAAAGTATTTTTATTTTACAAAGCTAATCATATTACAGTAGATAAAGATAAGATTAGACGTAAAAGAATTCCAAAATTATTTCTTAGATAATGTTCTGAAAATTTCCGATATCTTATTACTTTTATTCATTTTAGTGTGCTCTTAATTATCTTAATTTGTATATCTTGATCGATCGAAAAATTATACCGTTTAATAACCACGCATGCAGTAATTAAAACAAAATGTGGCTTGTCTTGAATGAATTAAGTCTTTCTTTGTCACAGTCCGACCATCACTTTTTCATAAAATATAAGATAATGAAAATTTCAGAATAGGATTAAGAGAAAAAAGGACGAAGTTAAGATAAACAAAAGATGAAGACGAGACGGCAGGAGGCTCGCGTTGTTGCTCCATGGCAGGGATATGCATTTCCATTGTTTACAGTTGTGCCCGGTATTCGATCATGTGAACAGTTATTCTTAATATCCACCTTTCGAATTTTTGTCGATAATTATAGATAATTTAACTTTTCATTTACGTTACGTTTCTTGTTATCTGATAGTGTTCAGCTTAATCATTTATATTTTATTAATCGTATGTTCTGCTATTATTTTCGTGATAATTTGTTCGTTTTTACGTGGTTTTAGTCATTAACCGTACATTAAATAGCCTTAATTTCAGGTTATATTAGATTTTTACATACATTCAAATATTGACGCGAATTTTATTGAAGATTATTCCAAGAGTATGCGAGGTAAATAATACTTCAAATGTTTTTGCGGTGAACGATGGATGGGCAAGCAACGGCAATTATTCATGCTATGGATACCAGCTCGATAAGTCCTCGTACCGTCCTCGTTGATTTCACCTAATTGGTAGATTGTTCCATTATACACACTTCTCATATATAACAATTAGTAATTAAAAACGCGACATATAAGGGATCGCGATCGCAAATTTAGGCATTGTCGCTTTAAAAGATATTCAATAAAATGAAATCAATTTGCTGAGCAGTTTTCCACTTGAGAAGAAATTCACGTAGATTTTGTAATAGTAATGCAGTACTTAGTACATGTTTTATTCTTGTTTAATGCCAGTAATACGAAAGATACTAAGAAACGAACGGAGAGTGTACTAAAAACAATACGTGGCAACACGCTTTTCATGTGGGAAATAAAATACCTTTCGTTTGGGCCGATCGTCATTTCTCTGACAGAGGTATGACAGTGAATCTTCCAGAATTGCGTTAAGAATAAAAAGAAAAAATATAAACAAAAGAACCGGACCACACGACAAGACGCTACTTCACAGATAAATAGATAGGAATTAGTATTATGCTAAAATAATTTTTTAATAAAACTTTTCTGTCGCACTCATTTCATTGTCATTTCTATTTATATTTATTTACTCTCCTATTAAATATTATTTATGTTTCGGTACGACCTTTGTGAATAGGGTTGCATCTCTTTAACCCTCTATGGACTCGTGTAACTTTCAGATCACATTTTAATTTATCGAGATTTTACCAAATAATTATAGCTTTTTTCATGAGATGGCGCATAAATGTTAATTCTATAACGTTGTCAAGACAACCAATATAATATTTATGACCGTTGCTAGGCTCATCAACTTGAAATAACAAAGTAAATGTTGTACATGCTGCCCGCAGTAAATATAAGCAAAATCATTTGATCGAATTGATATTATTTATGCATCTGTCAGTGATTACGAAACTAAAAATAGTGCACATAATAGCTCTGGGTTTGTATATCAATAACAACCTATTTGTTTGCATTTCAATTTTCAATTTGTTACTGTTTTTTATGATACAGTTTTGTAACTTTAAGGTCACAGTGGGCTATTATGGCAGATTTCGGTACATTTAGAATAAGCTTGTGCTTTCTCCTGTTTTCAAATTTATCCATTATATACCCAAAATAAGAATACAAAATCACATAGAAATAACAGAGGAATTACAATTAGACGCATTAGCGGTAATAGGTCCCATGATTCATTATTAGATTCCGAGTCCGATGAGGATGTAATAGTATTTCCCTGACGATGAATAAATGTTATTGATAGTGATGAAGAATTTAGTACTCAATCCTTGTCAGATGAGGAAGATGCAGGGCCACAAAAAATTGTTTGGCAACCACTATCCCAGACGAATAATAATAGTTGTTATCGCCCTTGGAAAGGAGATTGCCCTAACGTCCCTGAAGCACCCCATTCTTCTATGACCTATTTTTGACAACTATTTGAGAAGGAAATTATAAGCAATATAGTTGACTATATCAACATGTATGCACTGCAATGTGATCCAGCAAAACCCATTGCTATTTCAGTGAATGAAATCGAACAATTCTTTGGTTGCTGTTTTTTTATGTCCATTTACGGATTACCGAGAACTGAAATGTATTGGAATTTAAAGACAAGAGTGTCTGCTGTTGCCGATACTATGAGTCGTACGCGATGGAGAGAAATAAAATCAAAAATACATTTTAGTAGAAATTTACAGGCCAATGCAACAAACAATGCAGAAGTGACCGATAGTTTACAAAAAATAAGACACATTCTGGATAAATTGGTGAAAAATTTTAATTTCGGGGTTTCATTCCGATGTCTGAACACGAATGTGTTGACGAGCAGATTATACCGTTCAAAGGAAGATATAGGCTAAAAAACTATATGCCCAAAAAACCTAAAAAATGGGGCTACAAAGCTTTTTTACTGTGCGACTCATCAGGACTCATTTATAATTTTGAAATTTACACCGGCAAAGTGATACGTGATCCCGAATTACCTAATGTCGGAAGTAGTGATAATGTGGTATTACGTTTAGCAAAAATTATACCCAAACAATTGTTTTACAAAATTTGTTTCGACAATTGGTTTTTAACGTTGCCTTTAGTAACTGAATTAGAAAAATTAGGAATTCAGAGTGTTGCAACTGTGCGGTCAAACCGACTAAAAAACTGTGAGTTTTCGTCCGATAAAGTCATGAAAACTAAGGGTCGAGGAAGTTATGAGATACTTTCTACGTCTATTGACAGGGTCACCATAAATGCGATAAAGTGGTACGACAATAAGGCCGTTCATTTGATGAGCACGTTTTGCGAAGTTGAACCAGTAGACATAGTGAAAAGGTGGGACAAAAAAATAAACAGAATGATCGATGTACAACGACCAAATATAGTGAAAATATATAACCAACACATGGGTGGAGTAGATTTGGTTAATTCGTTGATAGCGTTGTATCCAATAAAAATTCGATCAAAGAAATGGTACCACCGCATTGAAAGAGTTCCGAAAATTAAATGTTCCAAATGTAATGTTCATTTATGTTTAACGCCAAGTGCAAATTGTTTTGTGGAATTTCACGCTTAAGTTTCCAAACACAGAAGTGCGAACATTATAGGCCGTTGTGACCTGAAAGTCACATAATGAATATACTGCAATAAAATTGTTTAAACGGAAATTTTTTCTTCATTTGCATATATAGGTTTATAATTACTGATTTTTCGTTCCTCCAATTTTTTTGGATTTAAAACAAAAATTCGGCCCATAGTGCGTTAACATTAGATTTGCGTCAGACTGGCGTCTAGTTTCGGTCTGGTATGCGTTTTCTTGCTTTAGTTGTGTCTGCATGCGTTTTAGTTGTCTGTCAGTTACCTCATATTACATCTTAGTTGCTTCTGCAAGCGTTACATTAGTAATTTACATTTAAATGATCGTATCAGTATTGTGTCAGTGTTGCATTAATTTAAAAATATCTCTTAAATCTGATTTCAACTCGAATGTTTTTAAGTACGTACATTTTACATTGCTAATCATACTTTAACAGATATGTAGGGTGGGTAGTATTATTCAAAAATAATTTCACAGAAAACCTTTCTATCGCACTTTTTAATTGATATTCCTATTTATTCTTATTTAACCTCCTATTAATATTATTTATATGTCTCGAGCAGGAACTTTAAGAATATGATTGCGTTTGATAAGATTCTTCGGATTTTTGTGCATTTTACTTTGAAGATTTTACGCTTCCTACTTATGGGTGGCGAAATTCGCATTTTTCGCTAACATTATTCGAAAATTTATCGTTACTCTTCGTATTTAGTCTTGGTAAAAACATTAAATTCTTGTAAAATTCTTTATTCTGCGTCGTTAGAACACGAGATCTAAGGAGTCGAAATAGATTTCCTCTTTTCGTTTATCGACGATATCCGTACACACATGAAAAATGGTATAACGTAATTAAATAAGGTTAGGAACCACGTTATCATTCAAAACTGTAGATTGATCTTATGTAATGCAGTGTGCTGTATCGTTTAGTAAGATTTTCCAAATTGTGTAGTACGTTAGTATTATGTATAATTGTTGGGAAGAATCTGTGAGAACAAGGTTTGGTGACGTTTTGTGTCTTGTATGCTCTATATTGGGTGCGCCATTATTATTTGTGTCTGCATGCGTATCAGTTGTCTTTTAGTTACCTCTTAGTTGATTCTCAGTTGTGTCTGGATGTGTCATAGTTGCATTTTACATCCTATAGCTTGAGTCTCGATTAAGTCTGTGTTACATTATTTAAATAATATTTTTTGAATATCATTCCAACTCGAGTAAACATAAGTACGTACATTTAGCATTGGTAATCATACTTGAACAGATAAATAGATAGGGTATTGTTGAATTATAAATTATATTCTTAGAAAACTTCATAAATTATTACATCCATCTTACGTACTTATTACGTCCATCGATATATTAGATTTAAATTTACATTCAAAATTAATACTTGAAATAACACAATGCAACTGATCTGATGAGGTATACAATTATGACGCTAGCAGACGCAATTAAGAAGAAACAAAGAAGTAAATAAAATGCAACTGAAACGCATGCAGACACAACTAATACTAGCAAATATACTCCAAACGTAATCCAGACACTAATTTTACGAATCTCTATTATCAAAGATACTACACGACACTTATAAATAATAATTAATAGGAAAGTAAATAAGAATAAATTGGAATTATAATGAAATACGAGCGACGGAAAAGTTCTCTAAGAAATTATTTTAGAATTCTACTATAACCAAACTATTTATCCATTCAAGTATAACTAGCAATGTAAAATGTACTTAACTCGACATTTTCGGACTGAAATCAGATTCAAGGTATATTCTTGATATAACGCAACGTAGATGCAACCAAAAGGTTGTAAAATGTAATTGTGATGCTTACAGACGCAACTAAAAAGAAACAGAAGTAACTAAAAGGCAACTGATACAAATGCAGATACAAATAATACAAGCAAACGAACGCAAAACGCAAACCAATCGAAACTAGACCCAAACGTGACTCAACTCTATTCTTAAAGATACTACCTGCTTTTTATAAATAATAATTAAAACTAGAGTAAATAAGTAAAAATATGAGTGACAATGTTATAAGTGCGATAGAAAAGTTTTCTAAGAATTTACTGTAGAATTCTACTATATCCAACTTTTTCACTTGTTGAAGCATGATTAGCAGGGTGAAGCACACGCATTGCGATATATTCGGGTTGGTATCTGATTCAAAATATGTACTTAAAGTTACGCAACATAGATGGATCTTAACAGATGCAAAATGCAACTGTTACGCCTATAGAGGTAACTATGAAGCAACTAAGAAGAAAAAGGCAACTGAAACTCTTACAGGCACAATTTTTACAAAAAAACGCTCAGCAGTGGTAAACCTGACGCAAACCATACGCAAACATGACTCAAAATTATTCTCAAAGTTCCTAGCCGGAACTTATATATAATAATTAATAGCAGATTCAATTAGAATAAGTAGGAATAACAATAAAATAAGTGCGATAGGAAAGTTTTCTAAGGTATTACTTTAGAATTCTACTATGCCCAATCTCTGTATTTGGTGAAGATTGATTAGCAATGTAATGTATTCGCACTGCGATATATTCAAATTGGAATCAGATTCGAAAGATATTCTTAAAATAATCCAACGCAGATGAAATCAAACGAAAGTAAAATGCAATTGTGACGCATACAAACGCAAATAATAAGCAACTAAGACATAACAAAAGGCAACTGAAACACATGCAGGCACAACTAAAGCAAGCGTTCGCACTATAGACGCAAACCAGTCGCATAACCGACGCAAACCAGACGCAATCTTGATGCAAACCTATTCTCAAACTCCCTCTCCGAGACATATATAATAATTAATAATAATTAATAGGAGAGAAAATTCTACTATATCCAATCTATTTATCTGTTGAAGTAAGATTAGCAAGGTAAAAGGTACGTACTTCGATATATTCGGGTTGGAAACCAATTCAAAATATTTACTTGAATTAGCACAACACTTACATAATCAATCGAATATGAAATATTTCTATGACGCTTACAGATGCAACTAAGACGCAACTAAGATGTAATTATAAGGCAACTGAAATTCATGCAGAAATACGAATAAAACAAACAAACGCACACCAGAGGCAAACCAGACGATATCCTGACGCAAATCTGGCGTAATCGATTGAGTACACTGCATTACATCAGATCAGACTACAGTTCTGAATGGAATCATAGTGTTTAACTATATTTTATTATGTTATATCATTTTTCGTACGTATACGGATATCGCCGAAATACGAAAAGAGGAAATCTATTCCGACTCCTTAGATCTTGTGTTCTAACCACGCAGAATAAAGAATTTTACAAGAATAAAACGTTTTTATCAAATTTAAATACGAAAATTAACGATAAATTGTTGCGTAATTTTAGCGAAACTTGCGAATTTCCACAAAGATAAGTGAGAATCGTAAAATCATCGAAGGAACATGCACAACACTTTGGAGAATGTTACCAATCGATTCAGCACACTACATTACTTCAGATCAAACTACTATTTGAAACGGAATACTGGTTTTTAACATTATGTCTTTACGTTATACGATTTTTTTGTGCGTATATACCAAGCGTAGTAATACGGAAAGTTGTAAATTTATTCAATTCCTTAGATATCGTTTTCTATCGACGCAGAATAAAGGATATAACAAGATTATAACGTTTTTACGAAGATTAAATGTGTGTATTAACATGAAAATTGTCGTATAATATAACTGAAAAATGCTAATTTTGCTATTGATATGTAAAAAGCGTAAAATCTTCGAAAGTACTTGAACCACAGATTGAAGAATAGTACCAATCGATTCATCACACTGCATTTTTTATGATCAATCTACTACTTTTATGGAAATCGTGATTTTTAACATTATTTCATTAGGATATACGAGTTTTCGTGCGTATATGCAAATCGTCGTTAAAGGCAAAGTTGAAATCTCTTTCACCTTCTTGGTTATTATATTCTATCGACGGAGAATAAAGAATATAACAAGTATATAACATTTTTACGAAGAATAAATACGTGTATTTATCTGAAAATTGTCATATAATATATGTGAAACATGCGAATTTTGCTATCGATAGGTAAAAAGCGTAAAATATTCGAAAGTACTTGTACCACAGATCGGAGAATGTTATCAATCGATTCAGTACATTGCATTTCCTATCAAACTACTACTTTTATGGGACTCATGGTTTTTATCATTATTTCATTTCGTTATACGAGTTTTCGTGCATATACGCAAATCATTGAGAATCGAAGAGTTGAAATCTCTTTCAAATTCTTATATATTATATTCTATCGACGTAGAAAAAAGAATATAAAAGAATATGACGTTTTTACGAAGATTATATACGTCTATTAACATGAAAATTGTCGATAATGTATGTGAAACATGCGAATATTGTCAACGACATCGTCAACGACAAAAATCGTAAAACCATCAAAAATACTTGTACCATAGATTGGAAAATCTTACCAATCGATTCAGCTGCATTTCCTCAGATCAGACTACTACTTTTATGGGAATCGTGGTTTTTAACATTATTTCATACCGATATACGATTTTCGTGCGTATACGCATATCATCCAAAAACGAAAAGTTGAAATTTCTTTCTATTTCTTCGATATTATATCCTATCGATGCAGAATAAAGATTACAACAAGTATATATCGTTTTTACTAAGTTTAAATACGTGTATTAAAATGAAAATTGTCGTATAATGTAAGCGAAACATGAGAAATTCACTACAGACAAGTAAAAATCGTAAAATCATCGAAAGTACCTGTAACACACGTTGGAGAATGTCACCAATCGATTCGGCATGCTGCATTTCCTGTGATCAAACTACTACTTATATGGGAATCGTGGTTTTTAACATTATTTCATTACGATAAACAATTTTTCGTACATAAACGCGTATCGTCGAAAAACGAAAAGTTGATTTCTCTTTCAATTTTTTAGATATTATATTCTATCGACGCAGAATAAGAAATATAACAAGAATATAACGCTTCTATTAAGATTAAATATGTGTATTAACAAGAAAATTGTCGTATAATGTAATCGATACGGTCGAATTTCGCTACAGATAAATAAAAATCGCAAAGAATCTTTGAAAGTACCTATACCACGGATTGGAGAATGTGACCAAATAAATCAGCACACTGCATTTCCTAAGATCAAACTACTCCTTTTATTGGCATCGAGTTTTTTAACATTATTTTATTACGATATACGATTTTTCGTGCGTATAAGCGTATCGTCGAAATACAAAAAGGTGCGATCATTTTCAATATCTTAGATATTATATCCTATTGTCGCAGACTTACAAATATAGCAAGAATATAATGTTTTTACAAAGATTAAATTCTTGTACTAACAGGAAAATTGTCGTATAATGTAATCGAAACTTGCGAATTTCGCTACCGATATGTATAAATAGTAAAATCTTCGGAAGTACTTGTACTACGGTTTGGTAAATGTTACCAACCGATTCAGTACATTGCATTTCCTAAGATCAAACTACTACTTTTATTGGAATCGAGTTTTTTAAACATTATTTTACTACGATATACGATTTTTTGTTCATATACGCGAATATTCGTAATACGAGAAGTTGAAATCTCTTTGAATTACTTAGATATTATATTTTATCAACGCAGAATAAAGAATAGAACAAGAATATAACGTTTTTTACAGTGCCGCATGCATTCGTACAGTTATCGTGTAAAAAGTTAAATAATGCTAGACTTGAATAAAAATTGTCAGTGTATAGTGTGTGACCTTGTCCTAAGTATGGTTGCAAGAGTGATAAAACAATTGCACCTGATCTTCCAATTCCGCTGATGTCACTTTCTGTAATAGTTGACTTTTCTTCGTAAACTATAAGGTCTTGGACATAGCTTATTTTGCAATCACAGAGTATGTATGATTTTATTCCAAATCGATTCCTTTTCGAGGGAATGTACTGCTTGAAGGATAGGTGACCTTTGTATAGCATCAAGCTTTTATCAATGCAAAGTTTTTCATACGGATAAAATGTGTCGCAGAACGATTTTCTTAGCATGTTTATTATGTCACTTATTTTATATAGACGATTATCAGCGGGCCCTTGTTGATGGCTAAAATGTATCATTTGTAGTATCCAAAGATACCGATCTCTGGTTATTACTTTACTAAAAATACTACTGCGTAAATATTTATCAATACTCCAATACTCGAGTAACGCTAGTTTTTTATTACGTGTCATGATTAGTGACAACGCAAAGAAACAGGACATTTCCTCTAGTGTCGTGTTTTTTTGAGTGTCCATGTCGTTATTGCTCTTTTGAGCCGAGTAATAATTGGTCTCATCTACAATATATTCTACGAGTTCTTGATAAAAAAACAGTTCAAAGTAATCGATAATTTTTAACGATCTTCCTATTTTCTTCTTCAGTCCTGAATTTTCTGAGGAAAATTTATGAATACTTGGTGCGAAATTTTTCGATGTCCATGTTCTGTTGCACTGGGGATCCTTTGTATTATCGTCAATTTACTCTGCTTCTGATTTTGAAGTACTGCATATATTATTTCTCCGTTGTCTTTTACACCGGTGGACATTATTTTCATTATCAGAATCGTTTACTTCAGTTTCAAACATAATACTATTTTTATGCTTTGTACTCATTCTGACAGGGCCTGAACTATTTTTGTAAATACATTTTCAAACAAAACCATAACCTGAACATTCTAATTTTTAAGAGTTAAGAATTATATCTTAAGCCGATTTATTCCTAATTCCTGTAAAAACCAAATATGTAAAATCGTTTACTGCGGAATGGATTCGATAGAATATCTGGTATAAAACAGTAAACGATCGCCTTGATGTTTGTAGTTTATTGCGTAATACGTTTGGATGTGGTTTCAACAAAGAGCAGTTTTGAAAAGTTTTAAGAAATTATTAATCTAATATGT
>NW_028197163.1:10000-85442 GCF_050613455.1 Vespa mandarinia | reverse complement strand
AAATATAGAATTTATTTTTTATGTAGATTGGGTGTCTATAATATTTTTTAACTTAGTTATAATAATTTCTAGGTTTGTAATATTATATAGATTAAGATATATAGAGGGTGATAAGAATATTAATCAATTTTTATATTACTAATTATAGAATTATAGAATTGGTGATAAATAAATATACACAAACAAACAAACGAGCACGCAGTCACACACACATACACACATAACCATGTACATATATATTTATAGTATGTGTTTGCGTGTGTGTATATAAATAAATATATATATATATACACATATGTGTATCTTTACTTAACTACGTGCACTTATACATACGTTATACGTACTCATATTCATGTATATAAGCGTTTACTTTATTGCTGTGAACATTGTAATATTATAGCAAAATTATTGAAATAAATTTCACATTTTTGATAAAAATGAACATTTTAATGAAGCACTCTTAACAGGCCATAAATTTTGTAATGTATAGAATACATGGAAGGATTATTGTAAATATAATGACATAAACACTTATTATAATTCTATATAATTGTTACATTGTTTAATTGACAAAGATAATAATGAAATCAATTGATAGGCAATAATGGAAATGAAAAGGTATGTAGTTTCAGACTTACAAAATGTATTTTTCCATTCATTTCATATCATTAATAAAATCACTATTATTTGCAAGATCTACATTTTCTATTAACGTCGGTTCTGAATATTCGAACAGTGGTGCGTGAGCTACCCTTGGCGAATTTATTACGCACTATACTAGATAAATCATATTCCGATGTCCCTATCGGTGATTCGACTAGGGATTGCCAGTATCTATAATTTTTGATATCCAGCTATTTGGAGAAATATCTAAGGACTCAGGAGTATCTGGTAATATTTCAACAATGCTACCTAGACATGTTAAACAAACTGGATTGATATTTATTGAATAATCCTTCCATCTGTCAATGATCTTTACTAAATATGTTTCAGATTGTATATCTTTTATATTTTCTTCTTCTAAAGATTGTCATATAATATCATAATATTCTTCGGCACACGGGAAGTAAACACATATTATTTTATTCAAAGACAAATTTTCTATTATATCATTCTCATTATTGTAAGTACGTTTTCAATTATATGGTTCTCTTCAATTGTATCACTCTTTGTAACGGACAGTTATATAATGAAAATCGTTGATATACTTGATGGATTCGAGACGTTAGGTATTATTAGAATCGTATAAAGAATTTCGACTAATATGTCTTACACCGTTAGTTGACAGCATCGATTTATCGCCCAATCAAAATGTCTTTGATATATTGTAGTTGCTTATATTTTCAGGCCTTAACGATTTGTGTTTAGAACGCATCTTTTTAGGATTTCTAAGTATTCGTGATGAATTTGTGAGTTGTGTCTGATTTATAATTGACGCAGATCTTCTGCAACTATATGATCATCCTAATAAATAATCTGCAATTACTTGCTTCAGTTCTCTATTACTTGCTCTTTCCAGATTAACAGATTCATTTCTCAATGTGTTTGAGAGATGAAACTGTTAATCAACAATATTGGATATAGCATGTTTTTATCTGTTGATGTATCATCGTCTTAGGAGAATTTCAATTGAAACAAATGCACGAATAGCTGTTGAGGCTATGTCGAAGAGAATAATACTGTTACAGAATGGTAGAAATCAAATGTTATATTAGCATTTCAGTTCACCGTATAAGTATATTATTGACTTCGTTTGAAATGTTGGCTGTATCACCTTCTGATAACATATAAAAATTAATCCCATTAATCATGACGAGACTTAATTATATTATAAAACGGAATTAATTGGATCAGCAACAGATTCAGGGATGTTTATCCTGTCAGAAAGATTATTATCACTCGGTGAATTATTTTCACTATCAAACAGATAAGTAATGTCACTTTCTGGGGAAGAATTTCTCTCGGGTATAACAATATTCTGTTCTTCTTCTTCGTCACAGTCATCAGAATCCCAATTAATTTCATCCACTATATATCCATCGTAACCCAAACATATTTCATAATCTTTATGCCTTTCACGTACAGTACGTGTTTGCACTGGAATACATGTAGCAGGACCATCTTTGTAATCAATTATGGTTAATCCTGCTTCGTCCAGAATTGTTTTCAGTGATTCAATTGTAATATTAAATTTTCTCAAGTTCAATACTAAAGATTCAAGCGACATTTCCCTTCGTATATTATCCAAATTTTGTGATTCTTCAAGATGGTAGAAAACTTCCTCCAAAATCTTTTCTGTGTCCGAACGTTTGTCAATTATAAATGGAAAATTATTCGAAGTTACGAATTTATATATATTATCAATTCCTAATGATTCTGAACAGTTCTCGTCGTTATTGCGATGAAAAACGGTCATTTGTGTGCGAGCACCTATACGTTCCGTACCTTCTGGTCCATTACAAATGCCACGGAACGATACATAATAATCAGGAAAACTTATAATTATTTTCTCCACCCTACAAATGAATGTAATTCATTAGAAAGTAACTATATTAACGTGCGCGTATATATGTAAGTATGTACGAATGTGTGTATTTATACATATACGTATACTTATATATACAAGAAACTAAAATGTGTAAAAAATATACCAGGCCTGAAATTGTTCTCTAGACCATTCAACCTTTCTTTCTGGATGCCGGAATCCGGAGAAATGAGGAAATAATTCATTACATTCTGCATTTGGCATTGTTACAATTGCTAATTTTGGTTTGATATAACCAAAGATCTTAAATGGAAAATCCTTTAATGCATTCGAATCTAAGTGTTCATTCCTAAAAAATTTCAATTATTAGTGTTCGTTGCAAATATATTATCAAGAGATAATTATCTTTGGTAATAACTCACATTTCCATACATATCGCTGCATCGGCTTTTTGCAATTTTTTGTCATTGCTAGAAACGCTTCTTTCGTAAACATGTATCTGTAGTGGGCCTTTTCTTAAATGTACAAAATCATGAACAAACGGCTTGGCTTTTAGCTTGTTATTTTCGAGAATACATCTATCAATATCTACGCACAATATTTCTTTTTACATCGGAGATACGTTTCAGGGAATCCAAAAAACCAAGATTTCCACAGCCAAAATCAATAATCTATAGGAACAATATGGAAACAGGTAATTAGAAAGAAATGTATAATACGATAAATTTGATTGAATTTACATAATATCTATCTAAAAGGATGATCTTTTGAGATCTTTCGAGATCTACACGAACCAGAATTAATGTTAAACAAATTAAATGTACAACTATGAAAAAGAATATTAATGTGATACCGAACCTTTTGTATCTTGCCACCGTATTTATCACTGCAAAGTACTTCGATCACTGCTTCATACCTTTGTATGTAAGCTGGCAAAGAATATCTTATTTTATCACCTATGTCGTAATCTCGAAGTATATAGGTATCCATCATGTTTTAGATTTTATTCGATACGGTACGCTCTACTTTCAAATTTTTTGTTTCTATCCTACAATACTATTAAATATATACTTTCCATAGAGATAAAATATAAAAAATAAAACTAGAATATTGTTCAGTACAAATTTACAATTAGGATGTTCACAAATAACAACGACGAAATTTAGTCGAAAAGATTGAACAAATGGCGGCCAAGTTACTGTGATGCTTCTTCGATGGCGAGCTCACAAGCTTCATCCATCTGACGTGTATGAAATGCCATAAATAGGAAACGATCGCACCATCGTCACTGATTGGCCTAACGTTTACATTAATCTTCTTCCACTCCAATCAAAAAATCTTCCATCCCACCTCCGTTATAATTACTAAAATATACCTGTCAAAAATGATATTTCGTTGAAACTGCTGCTGCAATGGAAGGTTCAGGATTTATGATCCACTATGATCCATGTTCTAAGTTATGAATATTTATCCCTCGTAAGTAATATATTTTGATCGGAAACATTTTGCTTAGACACACCTTATATAATATGTAATAGAGATGTCGCTAATAGCTAATAAGACTATATTATTTAATACGTAGGCGAAAGGTATTAGATATTGGGAACAATCGGTTCGTACTCTATATTCTGAGATTATACTCACTATACTCGAAATAATGTGATCCAATATTCCAATTAATAGACAATATATTAATCTAGTTTAAGTTAGAAATCATCACACATTAATTAGGATGGTCAGTGAAAGTTCAAAAACTGTACAATATCCATTATATTTTATCATTATATAATGTAAAAGTAATATTAAAGATACGCGCGATGCTTCGGAAGCCTATGACATAAACATCCATCGGGGTGGACATAATGAAATATTTAGATTTAGAATTAGAAATCTTAAAATATCAGGCACATTTGTACTATTGAAACAGGACAATGTATCACTTCTATATTGGTCTCTTGGAATAATTGAGAAGATGCATCTAGATAACAATGGTACCAAATTATCGAGACCGAATTGTCAACTGGAAGAAAACTGTTTAAAAGGTCAGACGAAAGGCTTTGTTGTTTACTTATAGAATGTACAAAGTGATTACTTGTTGATTCTATCTCGGTTCTTCCTCAGTCGAGTATTAATTAATATTTGCGACGTCAATTCAGTATTTTCAGAGATGACATACATACTGGCAGATATTGGCTTTGTAGTAATGTGTAAAACAAGTATGATTGCTCGAAAGTGTTGTAGAAATATTCATAAATATCTATATACATAATTAATTCGTTCAAGCATAATGTATAAAGTTACATTTCAATATTATGAATTCTGTTTCGTATGTCTCCAATTTCTTTAATGTAACGGAATAGGCCAGTTCCATTAGATAACGTGGTATTTCTACATTTCTGCTATGGTTAGGTAAATGCACTTTAAACTAATTTAAAATCCTTCAAAATCCATTTGTAATAACTCCTTTTTGGATAACAGTAAATAGATTACAAAAGAAAATCGTATTTACAATAATAAAATGATTATTTTACCTAGACGTATAAGCGAAGAACAACTTACTATAAACAATGCACATAAAGTTACATGGAAGAGAATGTCGAGTCCTTGAAAGTGGAAAACATTTAAAATGTGGAATACAAGATACAATGGAAATCACGTTGTAAACAGAGTCAATAACCATTGTGCTGCAAATATATCTGTTTCAACACCAAGAATGCAGAAATGTATATAAAGTTCGGAAAGTTGGTCCTGAAGAGAGAAATGTATTAATGAACTATAATTAGAGAAGTTATGTTTATATCACGGTATTGGGTATGAAAATGATTTGACTAACTTCTATCTAACGTTTCAATTGATAAAATTACATGTTAAGATTATCATATCTGTCTTAAGATTAATCTCGTATACTGTAATTGTACTTTCACCTTATCAGGATGCCAAATGTTTGTTTCCGGCATTTGCAAAAGCGCAAATTTTGTTAATTAATGTCAAATTATATCAAGCAATAAAATTAATCGATAATATTATGATATATGTATGATGCAAAAATGTTTAGGTTGCTTCAATTAATTATTTACAAAAATTACAATAAACTAGCAACTTATGAAATAAAACTTTGGCAATATGCAACTTCTAGTTTAAATGCTGCATAAACTTTACGTATTTTGTTCAAAGAATCCTGGCCTAAACCATCGGTCCCTTTGAGAAAATCATGCACTGGAATAATTTCGTTTATGTCCCTCCATATAACACATTCACAGTAACATTTCTGTTAATTTACTTCATATACGTTTTGTTAACAATATCGCATTACATTATATATCATACATAATGTCACATTAACAAGGTAAAAGCAAAGTGGTGTAGTATGGTGGGAAATTAATCTAACATGATAAACCTAGTAATCATTGTTCCATATTTGTACATCATCTCTTGGGAATTGAATCAATTACTTAGAAGTTGACATACCTCTATGCGTTATGTTCCATGAATTCCTTGTTTTGTAAGTAATATTAAAAAATCGAACTGTTATCATTTCCTCCAACGTCTCCAGGGCTTGGCAATTCATCTGCAGAAAAATCTTTCGATACCTCTCCTGCTCAGCATAACATTTATTCATTTCCATCTATGGGTGCATAAATAAAAATATATATTATTGACATTATAGAAATTTTATTACATTGTATTATAATAAAATCTGAATATTATATCATAATATTTTAAAGACCTGAATTTATTCTCACCGTGAGATTTTATGTGACGACGCATATTGTCGAAGCTCATTAAAGGGCAATATTTTTTCTGTTCCTAACCAATTCTTCTGATGTTTCTATACCTTGTACGTCGTAATGAAATTCCATCGCCAGATATTATCTGTATTAAAAAAGTCAGTCTTAAAAAATTTATAATGATAATAATTTGTGTAATGATAAGAATACTATTGGATGTGAAAAGCAATTTACGTTTTTAGACATAAGAAAAATTATTGTACTAAATATCTCTTATTAAAGTACCAAAATCTATCATTTTTGGAAATACTTTAACAGGAGAATCGAATCAAACTAATTCGCTGGTACTTCTTATAACTGAATGAGCTGCTATTTTAATGAAAATTTTGTCCTCTCTTGATACCTTTATATCAAGAGTTTCCAAAACTGGGTTAGCTGGATCTCCCTGGTCACATATATGGTAAAATCAATCCTGGAATGATGAGTCAGTGCTAACTTGATGTAACAACAACAACTATTATAAATACGATATACATGTCTATTAAAAATATTTAGTAGATAAACAGGCAGAAGAAATGGTTTGATGTCGTATAATTATTTATATCAATCATATATCAATTTATTGTCATATTAAAATTGTATACCATTTCAAATTAACGCATATTGCTATGTTTCACCTCATGTACAGTGTTATCAGGAAAACCAATAAATGTTTCATCTACAATAATTATACACCGTTGCTTACTGGATACTAGTTGTATAATCAAACAACTATGCGTAACTAAATTAATCCTACCTTTGAAATACTTCCTATCCTTAGGAACTGTACTACTTCATTTTTGCCATCTTCCTCCTTTACTTCCACGATAATTTCATGAATAAATACATGAGAATTAAATGCTTCATCGCCTGAGTCATAATTATTATGGTCAATCACGGTTAATGAATTTATCATTGATCGTTATGTTCAGTGGAAGGATTTAAAATAAGAATCTGACTTTTGTTCATCCTGCTTACAAATGATTAATTAATAATGGATTTCGTGGTAATCGAGAAAAGCAATGAAATTAATTATAATATAACACTTACTGCGCTTTGTATATCACATCTAAAAACATGATATTGATAAATAGCAGTTTCCACGTTTTTGCAATGAGACCATATGAAAGCAAAGCACGCGGGACAAAGTCCGGAACTTTCTCCACGTGTATAAAATGAAATTAATAGTATTTCATATTGGGCAATTATTTGCTAAATGACAACATCGTATAAACTAGACAAATCATGATAATTATGTATTTTAATCAATGGTAAAGTACGTTTTATTATATCGTAATTAAAAAAAGAACTTCCACTACAATTTTCATCTTTAGCATATCGAATTTTTATCCTATAAAGTTCCTTGGGATCTACTTTGTACAAAGACTGAAATGTTGATACCCAATTTAAGATATTGTTCGGCATTAAAAATATTCATATTACGTTTTATTTCACTTTATGACTTTGGTGCATTCACTGCTACAGCTCCCAGATACGTAACACGATTGAAAATTATGCATTTTTGTTGATCATACTGTAATTTGTATAATTCTAAAACAAACATATTTTCCTTTTGCTATGTTTAAATTTACTTCTATATCAAATCTCCTGAATCTGCTTAGTCGTAGATTAAATACATATACTACCATTCCTCCTCTTTAAAATCATTTGGTTTCATAAAGTCTTGCATTTCTGTAGCATTTATACAGGAACTAACTTTATAAAATTTCCTCTCTCCCCTTTCTTAGCTGTTTGTGGACCAGGATACGTTACATTTTAATCTCTACACACCATTATTGAAACATCCCTTAACACCTTCAGACATTTGAATGAGTAAATAAATAATCATATATCTTGTAATTTTTCTTATGATTAACTCTCTTTTCATACCTTATGAAGATTATATTGCAGCTCATCGAAATTTTTGTTATTGACAATTTTTAACATTGGTTTGGCTAGAAACGTTCATTGTACTTTGTTAACTCAACAATTCCTATTCATCGCTGCTACCGACTCCACAGTCTTGACAATAATACTAAACTACATATTTATATCTGAAATGAACGTGTTCTATATATTATATTCACATTGTAAAACCAGATAAAGCATTACGCTCAATTGGCTAGAATTAAATGAAATATTATGTAAAAAAATGAATAAAAGTGGAAGAAAACAGGGCAAAGAGAAATGCCTCTATTTATATTATTACTCGAACATGGTGATAATATAACTCCCTAATTATTTAGACAGAATTTTAATATTTTAAGCTTAAAAGTCCATAAAAAAACATAATGAAACATTATGGTGTACGATTCGACATTCAATGGAGGTAAATAAATACGATGAGACAAAGAGAATTTTGTAATTCTATCACAGTCACGATGAGAATTCATTCATAGTATGTTAAAACGATAGAAAATATAGAATTAATGTTTCAATACAAATCTAGGAAAAGAAAATTGTGCTTAATAATGATTGCTTGTGCGAATTTTTGTACGACATAATGGCACGAATTGCTAACCAACTCAAAACAACGATATTTATCTTATTCCCAATGTCTTGAATCATATAATTCGCATTGCTTACAGATCCTTTCAGAAATACGCAATATTCCCTAAAATATACTTCAAGTTCATCACCTATTATGTCTCCAAATACAAATGGTGAGTATTATCTTCAGTTTTACTATTAGCTTATTATGGAGTAGAATCAATATTATTGTAACTTTCGCTTGGGCGTTCGGATGCGATTGAAGGATCTATCGTGGACTTCGTTTTATTTCAATGAAATTTCGATTAGAATATCTCGCCAGCGCTAATTTTATAGTAGAGTCAGCTTTATTTTAACACACACGTCAGTATCGCTTAAGTGTTTAAAAATCCTAACGAGGATTATACTTTCGTTGCCTGAAATTCGAAAAGCACGAACGGTCGTGCTTAATAATCGTTTGCTAGCTTTAGTTGTGTTTGCATGCCTTTCAGTGTCATATTAGTTAACTTTTAGTTGCTTCTTTGATGATCCTTGAATCCTCACAGTTGCATTTTACCTTCGATTTTTTGATTTAGGGTTGAATATGTGTTACGTTGTTTTACGAGCATCATTTGAATCAGAATACAATCCGAATATAACGAAATACGAACATGTTACACTGCTAATTATATTTCAACATATAAAAGGTTTCGATATAGTAGGTTTCTAAATTAATCCTCAGAAAACTTCTCTATAGCACTTATTTCGTTTCCTATTAAATTTATTCCCATTTTTCTCCTATTTATAATTATATATATACCTTTCGGATAGGACCTCTGAGAGAGGCGTTGCATCTTGTTTGCTTCTTATTTGCGTCTGCTGTACGTCTAACCGAATTTCGTGTGTCTACATTCTATCTAATTGCCATTTTGAAAACTCTTCATCACTTATTATTTGCGTGTTTCAGCTTTACAGTTGTATTTTATATATCTTGTTTATGTATACGTTGCGTAATGAGTGGATTATATTTTGTATCGCATTCCAACTTGAATATATCAAAATTCATACATTTTACTTTTCCGGTTATACAGAAACAGGTAAATAGAATAAGTATAGTAGATTAATAAAATAATTTCTTTGATATCTTTATCATCGCATTTATTTCGTTGTCATTCGTATTTAAACTTATTTACTCTTTTATTAACAATTATTTATAAGTTTCGTTTAGAATATTCGAGAATAGGTTTATATCTGATTTGGGTCTCGGGTGCGTCTGCCTGCTTTATTTGTTTCCGGTTTGTTACACTTACCTTTCAGTTTCTACTCAGTCGCTTCTTTTTTGCAATTCCATCTGTATTGTG
Organism: Vespa mandarinia; assembly: GCF_050613455.1. Classification (NCBI taxonomy): domain Eukaryota; kingdom Metazoa; phylum Arthropoda; class Insecta; order Hymenoptera; family Vespidae; genus Vespa; species Vespa mandarinia. The sequence continues at coordinate 75,360 of NW_028197163.1, read as the reverse complement.
TCAATTTAAGAATATTTTCTGTATCTGATTCGAACTCACATTCATATATTTACGTACATTTTCCTAATCATATTTCAACACATTAATAAATGGTATATAGTAGAATTCTAAAATAATTCGTATGAATATTTTTATATCGATCGTATAGAGTTGTCCTTCTTATGTACATTAAAGTATTATCCTATTAATAATTATTTATTTGTATCAGGTTGGATATTTGTGTATAGGTTTGCATCACGTTTGCGTATAGAATGTGTCAAGGTTGCTACTTGTGTGCCTTTACTTATTTTATTAGTATCAGCATGCGTTTTAGTTACCTTTTACTTATCTCTTAGTTACTACGGTGTTGTGTCTGTATTTGCGACAATTACATTTTTCATCCGATTGGCAGAGACTCGCTTGCGCCTGGTAGCATTAATTTGAGAAAATCTTCTGTATGTAATTCCAACTCTAGCGTATATATGTACGTACATTTTGCTCATCATACTTAAACACATAAATAGATTGGTTATATTATGATTTTATTATAATCCCTATGAGAAACTTTCTTCCGTACATATTGACTTATATTTTCTGTATATTTTTATATTTTTTGCTATTTACTATTATTTATTAGCCTTTTTGAAAACTTTTGAGAATATTGTAGCGTTTATTTAAGGTCTTTTTCGCAACAACATTTTGTTTTGGAGTTTGTTTGCTTGCTTAAGTAGGACCTGTATGCGTTTTACTTGCCTTTCTCCTACTTCTTAGTAACTTCATAGTTGCCACTGTAAAGATAATAGTCGCATTTATATTTGTTAGGTTGTATCTGCATTGCGTTACTTTAAGTATATATGTTGAGTCAGATCCTAGCACAAAAATATAAAAAGCTTATACTTTACACTACTAATCATTCTTCAACAGATAGAGAGGTTGGATATAGTAGAATTCTAAAATAAATCCTTTGAAAATTTATGTATATTTTTTATAATGTTGTCATTCCAACTCATTTACTAGTATTTAATTATTATTTATAAATTGCAGGTAGGATTTTTAAGAATAGGGTAACGCCACGGTTGCCTCTAGTTTCGTTTGGCTAGCTTTCATTTCAATAAGATTTCAAATCTCGTTTTGAAATCTTATTCAAAAAATTTTATTTAAATAATCCAACAAAGATTCAATCGAACTCAAACTGTAGTATGTAAAATGCTACTGTGAAAATTCCAGACGAAACTAAGAAGCAACTAAGAGGTAACCAGAATGCAACTGTTACGCATGCAGGTACAAATAGTACTGTCAAACCTAATTTGGCTCAAATTAGAAGCGATCCAGACGCAAGGAAAATGCAAACGTGATCAAACTCTGTTCTCATAGGATCTTCTAGGGTCTTATACGTATTAAATAATTGTAGTGTAAATATGATTGACAAGAAAATAAATGCGCCAGAAATATCTTTTAAGACATAATTTTAGAATTCTATTATATACTATCCATTTATACTTTGAACATTTTTCATAGATAATCATAATTAATCATATAAATATATTGGAAATAGAAGAATTCCATAATGATTCCTCAGATAAATTTTCTATCCTACTTATTTTGTTGTCTTTCATATATTAACATACTTACTCTTCAATTAATTATAATTTGTAAGTTTGGGGTGGGTCTTTTGAGAATAGGGTTACTACATGTGTGCGTCCGGTTTGCGACAGGTGTGTTGCTTTATTTTTGTCTGCATGCGTTTCTGTTGCCTTTTAGATACCTCTTGGGTTCTTTTTAGTTCCATCGGTGAGCGTCCTTTTGTATTTTACAATCGATTAAGTTTGATTTGCTTCTGTGTTGTATTATTTTAAAAATAAGTTTAAAAACTGACTCAATTTCAAAAATATGTAAGAACGTATATTTTACACGTATTTTCAAACTTCACCGTACAAACAGGTCGCAGATATAGATGTAATAGATAGTGGAATTCTAAAATAATATCTTAGAGTTCTGTACTATCGCACTTATTTCAGTGTTATTCCTATATTCTTATTTACAATCTTATTAATTATTACTTAAAAATATCAGGCTGAAGTTTGAAAATAAGTTTACATCACTTTTGCGTTATGTTTACCTATGTTTTGAGTCAGGATTTCGTCAGGTTTGCGCCTAATGAGCGATCGCTTGTTATAATTTTGTCTGCGTGCGTTCCAGTTGCCTTTTTTTCACCACTTAGTTTCATTCTATATGAGCCAGAATTTGTCTTATTCCAGTTTCATTTTACTTTCGAATTGTTGAGTCAGGGTGGCGTATCGGTTGCTATATTTAAAGAGTATCATTTGAATCTCATTCCAATTGGAAAGTAAAGAAGTATGTATGTGTTACACTGTTTATCATATTTCAACAGATGAAAGTATATGCTATACTTTATTTGAAAATTACTACTTGGAATACTTTTCTATAGCACGTATTTCTTTGACCATCATATTTATTTTTATTTGTTTTATTTGAATATATCGAAGCACATACATTTACATTTCCAATCAAAAATCGACAAATAAATAGATATGCTTTAGTAGAATTCTAAACTAATTTCTTAAAAAACGTCTCCATGTAACTTATTTCTCCATATTTACTATCCTATTAATTATTATTTATTATTCTCACGTAGGACTTTTGATGAAAGGGTTGTTTCTACTTTACGAATTCTATTGCACTAATTTTCTTGTCATATACATTAATTCATTTATCTTCAACTAATTATTTTTTAAATGTCTCGGTAAATTACTTTGAGAATTGGGTATCGTTTGTGTTAGTTTTTTGTTAGTTTTTCGTCTCGGATACGTCAGGATTGAATCAGTGTTGAGATAGAGTTCTTCAGAAATGCATCTGGGATTCATTAGAGTTTCTCAGGGGTGGAATTATGTTTAGTATATATCTTGAATATGATTTCAGATCGAACATATTCAAGTACTTATATTTTGCATCTATCATCAACTGATTAATAGAATGAATATAAAGGAATTCTAAAATTATTTACTAAAAAACTTTTCTATCGAATTCATATAATTGTCTTTCCTTTTTATGCTTTTTTATTAACTCATTTATAATTATTATAAGTCTCGGGTATTACTTATTTAATATATGGTTGTGTCAGATTTGCGTCTGGGTAGCGTCGGATTTGCGTTTTATTAAGAAAAGAGTTTGAATATAATTACAATTCGCATTTATGTAGGCCGAAACATTTTACAATGCAGATAATACTCCAACAGATAAATATATTGGAAATAGTATAATTCTAATATAATTTTTTAGAAAACTTCTCTATCGCACCATTTCCTTGTCACACCTAATTATTTTTATGTTCTCCTCTATTAATTGCTATATACTACTCTCGTGTAGGAACTTTGAGAATAGGGATGAGTCACAATTACAACTTGTGTGCGCTTGCTCGTATGATCTTTGTCTGCATAAGTTTCAGGTATTGTTTGTTAATTTTTAGTTGCGTCTCAGTTGCGTTTCTAAAAATCGCAGTTGCATCTTACAAATATTTAATCGCTTCAGGGTTGCATTATTTCACGATTATATTTTGACTCTGATGTCATAGTAAAATTCTAAATATATTTCTTAGAAAACCCTTTTGTATGTACTTCTTTATCATTCATAATTACTAACCTATTTACTATTGTATTTAAATATCAGATAGGACCATTGTGGAAAGGATAACGAATTCTTTGGGTCTGATTGGCGTCTTATTTACGTCTGGTTTTGTAACGCTTGTTGTAGTTTAGTCTGATTGCATTTCTGGTGTCTTTCAGTTACTTCTTAGTGAGTTCTTAATTGCATATCTAAGCTTCATAGTTACATTTTACCTCCAATTGTACCAGAGTAGGACCATATTCTCCAGTAGAACCGTTGAAAAAAGATTGCAATATTTGTGCGTCTGATTAGCATCTGTTCTGCGATAGTTTGCTATATTTGTATCTGCATGAATTTCAGTTGCTTATAGTTATGTATTATTTGCTTCGTGTTAGCCTGTGCTAGAGTCATATTTGCATTCTACATCCAAATGGCTGTGTCCGGTTGCATCTAGGTTGCATTATTTTAAGAATATTTATTGAATCTGATTCCAACTCGAAAATATAATAGTACGTACATATTAAACTACTAATCATATTTAAACAGAAAAATATATAGGATATAGTAGTATTCTTAAATAATTTTTCAGAAAATTTTTCTAACGCAACTACTTCGTAGTTATCCCTACTTTCTCTTGTTTACTGTCCTATTAATTATTATTTATAAATCTCGTGTAGGATCTATAAGAATAGGGTTGCATCACGGTTGAATGTTTTTGCATTTAGTTCGCATCTGTTATGCGAATGAAATGGACTTGCCAGTATTAGTTGTACCATTATCCGATTTAGTTGCCTTTTGGTTACCCCCCAATTGTTTCTTAAGTGCGCCTGGAATCATCACAGTTACACATTACATCCGTTTTGTTTCATCTGGGTTGCGTTCTTTCTATGATATATTTTGTGCCTGATTCTAACTTGAATACATCGAAGTACATATATTTCACATAGCTGATCATACTTCAACCGATAAATAGATTGAATATATTAGTATTCTAAAATAATTTCTTAGGGAACTATACTATCGAATATATTTCGCTGTCTTCTCTTCATATTCATATTTACTCTCCTATTAATAATTGTTTATGTGTATCGGTTCTGACCTACGGCAATAGTATTACAACTTGTTTGTCTGATTTGGGTCTGGTGTGCTATCGCTTGCTACTTTTATGTTTGCATGCGTTTGTTTTGCCTTTTAGTTTCCTTGAAATTGTTCCTTAGGAGAGTCTAGATGTGTCACTTTTACATTTACATTTGTTTGCTTGCTTCTGCGTTGCGTCATTTCTATAAGGTATTTTTAGTCTGATTTCATGTTGAATATATTGTAGTACACATATTTTACAATGCTAATCGCACTTCTACAAATAAATAGTTTATAGATAGTGGAAATTTGAAATAATCCCATTGAAAATTTTTTTACCGCACTTATTTTGATATCATGGCTATTTAATCTTATTTACCGTCCTATTTAACCGTTTGACTGCTGAGAAATGCTTTCGCACTATTCCAATGTTGTGCCAAAAATGTGAAAAATTTTTTTATGCAAAAGATTATAAGAAATTTTTTGTGTTCATTTGATTGAATTATAAGTGCTTATTACCAATTTTACTCACAGAATTCATTAAAACAAATTTATGTAAATAAATGGTATTTCTTAATTTTTCTTGTTGGATTGCAATAGAAGTGACTTCATTGTATGAAAAGTGCTTTAAATTTTTTCCCATACACGAGCAATTAGTGCCGCAGTTTTGGCATATGTCCGAAAAAATACGTCATCAGCCAAATATTATTAATAAGTCTGGGGTAGGAACTTTGTAAATTTAGTTGCGACATATTCGTCATTGATTAGCGTCTAGTGTGTGTTTGCTTGGTTTAGTTGTGTCTACCTACGTTTTAGTTACTATTAAATTACTTCTATGTCACTTCTTAATTACGTGTGTTAGCGTCACGGTTACATTTTATGTCTAAAATGATGAGTCTGTATTGCGTCTCTGTTTCATTACTTGAAGAATATCTTTTGAATATAATTTCAACTGAAATATAACGAAGTATGTGCATTTTACATGTTTAATCATACTGCAACTGATAAATAGATTGGATATGGTAGAATTCTGGAATAATTTCTTGAAAAACTTTTCTATCGCACTTATGTCGTTATCACTTCTACTTATTCTTAATTACTGTCCAATTAATTATTATTAATAAGTCACGGGTAGGAGCTCTCAGAATATGTTTACAATTTTTTTTTGACAGGTATGTGTCTGGTATGTTTGCTTGGTTTAGTTGTCTCTTCATGCGTTTCAGTTGCCTTTTAATTTTCTCATAGTTACTTCTTAGTTGCGCCAGTTAGCGTCACAGTTTCATTTTGCATTCGATTGGTTGTCCCTAAATTGTGTCTGCTTTTTTATTTTAATCTTTTGCTCTCTTATCAATTCTGGACGTTAGCAACCAGTTACTCAGCGATATTTTGTGATAGAAATGTGCATTAACAGACCCTCGTATTATTTAGTATGGTTTCGAAACTAAATAACATACTATAATGATATTGGACTTATATGAATTGGTTGAAATCGAGAAATGTATACTTGGAAAAAAATTATTATTTTATTTGTTGTAATTTTGTACAGTGTGATAAACATTAAAACTCTCCCCAAAATGCATTGCAGGCTGATTAGTGCACGTTCGACAATAATAAGTAGTTTGACAACTGCCACCAGATGTTTTCCTGTCAGAACAAACAGTGCAATCCCACTTTTTTTCCACATCTGGAATATGTAGTTTATTCTCTAATCTATTGTCTGCACACGATGTGGGTGGACGCGTTTTTCGATTCACGAAAATTTCCCCTCAACTGGCCTTGACAAACTTGTGGTGCGCAATTGGCGTTTCATAATTTGTTTGTTTTGAGATACGATAATTAATGTTTGAGTTAATGACACTCATTTCCAACTCCCAAGAAATCCGTCCTGTTGCGGTGTGTGTTCTTCCGTACCACTTTCGTCGCTATCGATATCTATGCACTCTCTACGTCGCCTTGTTGCTTGGACGATATCATATTTATGATTATAAATTTCACTATACAGTGCGTGCTATGTTTGCATACCGACATTTCTTCTACAAACTTCCCTTATCCCTTTTTTCAAGTGGCGCGTTTGAAGTGTTTGGACCGTAGTGAGCACGCATATCGCGTTCTCGTATGACATATAACTCGCTGACATTTTTTTGTATATATGTTAGTAATTCTATTATATTTTGATTTGATTTCTTATGCCATTTTAAGAGAATACTTCAAAGAAGCATGAATGTTTTAAAAAGTTGCGCTGAAATAACTCAATTACCCGTAGTCACTAATCAAATTTAATGTCTCATGAGAGGGGACATCCGAGTGATACGCTAGAATTACGATGTCCCCTGAGATGGGACAGCTGAGTGTAAAGGGTTAAAAATTATTTTTGAACCTGATTCCAACTCGAATACATATATGTACGTACATTTTCTGTTGCTGATCATAAATCATCAGATAAATAGAAAGGGAATATTAGGAGTCTAATAATATTACTTAGAAAACTTTTCAAACGCACTTATTTTGTTTTCAATCCTATTTACTCTGATTTATCTCGTATTAATTATTATGTATAAGTCTCGTTTAGGAACTATAAAAATAGTATTGCGTAGGGTTGCGTCTGGTTTTCGTCTAATTTGCGTCTAGTTTGTGTCTGTTGTGTTTGCTAGATTTATCTATGCATGCGTTTCAGATAACTTTCAGTAACAAAATTGTAGCTTCTTAACGACTCGTGTAAGCGTCACATTTGCTCCTTAGAACAAATATACTGAATCTGAATTGCATCTGTATTATATGATTTGAAGAATATCTTTTTAATTTGATTCTTTCTCAAATAAATAGATGTACGTACACTTTCCTTGTCAGATCTTATTTGAACAGATTAATTGATTGGATATACAACATTCAAAAATAATTCCTTATAAATATTTTTTGCGCATTTATTTTTTTATCATTCCTATTTTATCTTATTGACAATTATATGTAAAACACGGGTAGGACCTTTGTGTGTGGGGTCGCCTCATGCTTCCATCAGGTTTGCATCACTCTTGCGACTTGATTGGATCTGGTGTGAGGTTGCCTTATTTTTATCTGCATGTATTTCAGTTGCCTTTTAATTACCTTTTTGTTACTTCTTATTTGCATCTGTATGCGTAAAAGTTGCATTTTACATCTGTTTAGTTGCATCTGCGTTGCTTTACATCAAGAAAATATTTTCAAACTAATTTCAGCTGGAATATAGCGAACTACGTATATTTTACGTTGTAAATATTACTTCAAATAAATTCCATTCTAAAAAATAAATCTTACTTCATCAAATAAATCGATTTGATATATTAGAATTCGAAATTTGTTTCGTAAACACCTTCTCTGTCACATTTGTTTCGTTGTCATATATATTTATTCTTTTTGAATCTCCCACGGATAATGCATTATACGCCTAGCGTTGGATTTTGAGAACATGGATGATTCTCGTTTATGTCTCGTTTATGTCTGGTTTGCATCTGATTTGGATCTGATTTGCATCTGGAGTGCATTCACTTGTTATAATTTTCCCTGCATGCGCTTCCGTTGCCTTTTAGTTACTTCTTAGTTGCTTCTTAGTTGCATGTGTGAGCGTCACAGTTGCATTGTACAGTCGATTGGTTCAGTCTAAATTGCCTCTGTGTTGCGATATTTTAATAGTATCTTTTGTATCAGATTTCAACTCGATAATATCGAAGTACGTACATTTTACTATGCTCTTTATACTTCATCTGATAAATAGATTGTTTAAAGTAAATTTCTATAATAATTTCATAGATGGCTTATCTATCGCATTAATTTCGTTGTCATTCTTATTTACTGTCATAGTTATTATTATTTATATATCTCGGGTGGGACATTTGAGCATAGGGTTCCCTCAAGACTGCGTCAGATTTGCGCCTAATTAGTCTTTGAGTTACTTTCTAGTTGCTTTTTAGTCGCATCTTTATGTAAACATCACAGTTACATTTTATTTACATTTATTTGTGTCCGCCTTGTATTATTTCCATAATATATTTTGAATCAGATTTCAATTCGAATATATCGAAATATGGAAATTTTACATTGCTATTCATTCCATTTTATATATGATGATTGGCTATAGTAGGATTCTAAAATCACTTCCTGGGATACTTTCTTACCGCATTTATTTTATTGTCATTCATATTTATTCTTATTCACTCTCCTATTAGTTGTTATTTTAAATCTCGTGTGTTACTATTGAGAATAGGGTTCTGTCTTATTTGCAATTAATTTGCGTCAGGTTCGCTTCTTGAAAACCCTAAAAAAATATAATTAATAATTATATTACATGAAAATATGGGATTAAATAGAGTGACTGAGTTAAGTGAAAAATTATATGTAACGCTACATTATCTTATATAACCATTAGTTGCATGAGCGTTGTTAGACTTCAAAATCAAAAATTAATATATATAAATATCTTATATATAATTTATAATCAATGAATAATTTATATATGTAAAAATCAATAGTTTATAATGTAGATTAATTTTACTGATTAACAATTGCAGCATGATTATGATGCTTTATTGCGATTAAATAAATATCGGTAGTGATGATATTCTTTTAAAAATAAATTCTATATTATTCTTTAAAATTTCTAAATTATTTATAAAAATAAATAGATAATGTAAAAAAAACTTTAATCTCCGTTCAAGGGTTATTAACATAAGAATTATATATTAAGACAAATCATAGACCCTAAACATATAGATAAAATAAACCTATTTAAACAAAATATTATAGATGATATAACATAAATACCATATAAGGATTCATGATTTATTTGTAGAAATTATTTTCATTCAAATGCTCAAGAAAATGCAGATGATTGCAGTAATGAGGTGGAACAATTAAGAGAAACAGTTGCAAGAAATGAGATAGAAAATCGATAATTGAAAGCAAAAAGTTAAGAAAATGTTGCAACGTTAGATAACAGGAGCCGAAGCAGAGGGCTGTCAAAGTAATTTAATTATTGCTGAATAAAAACACTGTATCAGTCATTTGCAAAATGTTTAAGTGCATTGGTATCATGGTGAATCTTTTGTAAATAGATTTGTCAACGTTTGTAAAATGACCATAATGCTGCAGAAGCAACTTTAAGTGAAATACTGGTAAATAATTTTTTTCAAGTACTATTAAATTTGTTACATATAAAAATCATGGTAATACATAAGACACTTTCTATACTCTAATGTATCAAGATGTCACAAATGTAGAGCACGCATAATGTATAAATTTAGTATATTACCAGATATAATACATCTTTTAGAAAATCGAATTGACCCCATGCTGCGTAGAGTACAAGAAAGTGTAAAATAAATAGAATTAGAATTGGTACAGATCAAATTAGCGTATGTGGAAACAGAAAGTAAAAATCAGATAAAATTAAGGGATATATATATGTATGCGTATGTATAAGATATATAATTGAATATTATTGTAGAATTGTTATAAAAATATAATCTAATATAATGTTAATATAATATAAGATTTGAAACACCAATTACATGTAATTACTACTGAACACTAAGTAGCACAAAATAATTTGCTATGACTCAGTAAAACTTCGTTTATAAAAAAAAAGCAGCAAACAAGTCGGAAATTATAGACCCTTCATCATTCGGGATAAGATCTTTTATCATATTACACTATTTCCTTAAGACTATAGTGACTACGTGAATTTATTATATGATGATATACGTTATTACCTGGAGTACTTTCGCGTCTTAAATCTTCTAATGATGAAGGTTCTATAATTTCCGACTTGTTTGCTGCTTTTTTTTTATAAACGAAGTTTTACTGAGTCATGGCCAATTATTTCGTGCTACTTAGTGTTCAGTAGTAATTACATGTAATTGGTGTTTCAAATCTTATATTATATTAACTTTATATTAGATTATATTTTTATAACAATTCTACAATAATATTCAATTATATATCTTATACATACGCATACATATATATATCCCTTAATTTTATCTGATTTTTTCTTTCTGTTTCCACATACGCTAATTTGATCTGTACCAATTCTAATTCTATTTATTTTACACTTTCTTGTACTATACGCAGCATGGGGTCAATTCGATTTTCTAAAAGATGTATTATATCTGGTAATATACTAAATTTATACATTATGCGTGCTCTACATTTGTGACATCTTGATACATTAGAGTGTAGAAAGTGTCTTATGTATTACCATGATTTTTACATGTAAAAAAATTAATAGCACTTGAAAAAAATTATATACTTGTATTTCACTTAAAGTTTCTTCTGCAGCATTATAGTCATTTTACAAACGTTGACAAATCTATTTACAAAAGATTCACCATGATACCAATGCACTTAAACATTTTGCAAATGACTGATTCAGTGTTTTTATTCAGCAATAATTAAATTACTTTGACAGCCCTCTGCTTCGGCTCCTGTTATCTAACGTTGCAACATTTTCTTAACTTTTTGCTTTCAATTATCGTTTTTCTTTCTCATTTCTTGCAACTGTATCTCTTAATTGTTCCACCTCATTACTGCAATCATCTGCATTTTCTTGAACATATGAATGAAAATAATTTCTACAAATAAATCATGAATCCTTATATGGTATTTATGTTATATCATCTATAATATTTTGTTTAAATAGGATTATTTTATATATGTTTAGGGTCTATGATTTGTCTTAATATATAATTCTTATGTTAATAACCCTTGAATGGAGATTAAAGTTTTTTTTACATTATCTATTTATCTTTATAAATAATTTAGAAATTTTAAAGAATAATATAGAATTTATTTTTAAAAGAATATTATCACTACCGATATTTATTTAATCGCAATAAAGCATCATAATCATGCTGCAATTGTTAATCAGTAAAATTAATCTACATTATAAACTATTGATTTTTACATATATAAATTATTCATTGATTATAAATTATATATAAGATATTTATATATATTAATTTTTGATTTTGAAGTCTAACAAGGCTCATGCAACTAATGGTTATATAAGATAATGTAGCGTTACATATAATTTTTCACTTAACTCAGTCACTCTATTTATTCCCATATTTTCATGTAATATAATTATTAATTATATTTTTTTAGGGTTTTCAAGAAGCGAACCTGACGCAAATTAATTGCAAATGAGACAGAACCCTATTCTCAATAGTAACACACGAGATTTAAGATAACAACTAATAGGAGAGTGAATAAGAATAAATATGAATGACAATAAAATAAATGCGGTAAGAAAGTATCCCAGGAAGTGATTTTAGAATCCTACTATAGCCAATCATCATATATAAAATGGAATGAACAGCAATGTAAAATTTCCATATTTCGATATATTCGAATTGAAATCTGATTCAAAATATATTATGGAAATGATACAAGGCGTACACAAATAAATGTAAATAAAAAGTAACTGTGATGTTTACATAAAGATGCGACTAAAAAGCAACTAGCAAGTAACTCAAAGACTAATTAGGCGCAAATCTGACGCAGTCTTGAGGGAACCCTATGCTCAAATGTCCCACCCGAGATATATAAATAATAATAACTATGACAGTAAATAAGAATGACAACGAAATTAATGCGATAGATAAGCCATCTATGAAATTATTATAGAAATTTACTTTAAACAATCTATTTATCAGATGAAGTATAAAGAGCATAGTAAAATGTACGTACTTCGATATTATCGAGTTGAAATCTGATACAAAAGATACTATTAAAATATCGCATCACAGAGGCAATTTAGACTGAACCAATCGACTGTACAATGCAACTGTGACGCTCACACATGCAACTAAGAAGCAACTAAGAAGTGACTAAAAGGCAACGGAAGCGCATGCAGGGAAAATTATAACAAGCGAATGCACTCCAGATGCAAATCAGATCCAAATCAGATGCAAACCAGACATAAACGAGACATAAACGAGATTCATCCATGTTCTCAAAATCCAACGCTAGGCGTATAATGCATTATCCGTGGGAGATTCAAAAAGAATAAATATATATGACAACGAAACAAATGTGACAGAGAAGGTGTCTACGAAACAAATTTAGAATTCTAATATATCAAATCGATTTATTTGATGAAGTAAGATTTATTTTTTAGAATGGAATTTATTTGAAGTAATATTTACAACGTAAAATATACGTAGTTCGCTATATTCCAGCTGAAATTAGTTTGAAAATATTTTCTTGATGTAAAGCAACGCAGATGCAACTAAACAGATGTAAAATGCAACTTTGACGCATACAGATGCAAATAAGAAGTAACAAAAAGGTAATTAAAAGGCAACTGAAATACATGCAGATAAAAATAAGGCAACCTCACACCAGATCCAATCAAGTCGCAAGAGTGATGCAAACCTGATGGAAGCATGAGGCAACCCCACTCACAAAGGTCCTACCCGTGTTTTACATATAATTGACAATAAGATAAAATAGGAATGATAAAAAAATAAATGCGCAAAAAATATTTATAAGGAATTATTTTTGAATGTTGTATATCCAATCAATTAATCTGTTCAAATAAGATCTGACAAGGAAAGTGTACGTACATCTATTTATTTGAGAAAGAATCAAATTAAAAAGATATTCTTCAAATCATATAATACAGATGCAATTCAGATTCAGTATATTTGTTCTAATGAGCAAATGTGACGCTTACACGAGTCATTAAGAAGCTACAATTTTGTTACTGAAAGTTATATGAAACGCATGCATAGATAACTAAACCTAGCAAACACAACAGACACAAACTAGAAGCAAATTAGACGAAAACCAGACGCAACCCTACGCAATACTATTTTTATAGTTCCTAAACGAGACTTATACATAATAATTAATACGAGATAAATCAGAGTAAATAGGATTGAAAACAAAATAAGTGCGTTTGAAAAGTTTTCTAAGTAATATTATTAGACTCCTAATATTCCCTTTCTATTTATCTGATGAATTATGATCAACAACAGAAAATGTACGTACATATATGTATTCGAGTTGGAATCAGGTTCAAAAATAATTTTTAACCCTTTACACTCAGCTGTCCCATCTCATGGGACATCGTAATTCTAGCGTATCACTGGGATGTCCCCTCTCATGAGACATTAAATTTGATTAGTGATTACGAGTAATTGAGTTATTTCAGCGCAACTTTTTAAAACATTCATGCTTCTTTGAAGTTTTCTCTTAAAATGGCATAAGAAATCAAATCAAAATATAATAGAATTACTAACATATATACAAAAAAATGTCAGCGAGTTATATGTCATACGAGAACGCGATATGCGTGCTCACTACGGTCCAAACACTTCAAACGCGCCACTTGAAAAAAGGGATAAGGCAAGTTTGTAGAAGAATTGTCGGTATGCAAACATAGCACGCACTGTATAGTGAAATTTATAATCATAAATATGATATCGTCCAAGCAACAAGGCGACGTAGAGAGTGCATAGATATCGATAGCGACGAAAGTGGTACGGAAGAACACACACCGCAACAGGACGGATTTCTTGGGAGTTGGAAATGAGTGTCATTAACTCATACATTAATTATCGTATCTCAAAACAAACAAATTATGAAAAGCCAATTGCGCACCACAAGTTTGTCAAGGCCAGTTGAGGGGAAATTTTCGTGAATCGAAAAACGCGTCCACCCACATCGTCTGCAGACAATAGATTAGAGAATAAACTACATATTCCAGATGTGGAAAAAAAAGTGGGATTGCACTGTTTGTTCTGACAGGAAAACATCTGTTGGCAGTTGTCAAACTACTTATTATTGTCGAACGTGCACTAATCAGCCTGCAATGCATTTTGGGGAGAGTTTTAATGTTTATCACACTGTACAAAATTACAACAAATAAAATAATAATTTTTTTGCAAGTATACATTTCTCGATTTCAACCAATTCATATAAGTCCAATATCATTATAGTATGTTATTTAGTTTCGAAACCATACTAAATAATACGAGGGTCTGTTAATGCACATTTCTGTCACAAAATATCGCTGAGTAACTGGTTGCTAATGTCCAGAATTGATAGGAGTGCAAAAGATTAAAATAAAAAAGCAGACACAATTTAGGGACAACCAATCGAATGCAAAATGAAACTGTGACGCTAACTGGCGCAACTAAGAAGTAACTATGAGACAATTAAAAGGCAACTGAAACGCATGAAGAGACAACTAAACCAAGCAAACATACCAGACACATACCTGTCAAAAAAAAATTGTAAACATATTTTGAGAGCTCCTACCCGTGACTTATTAATAATAATTAATTGGACAGTAATTAAGAATAAGTAGAAGCGATAACGACATAAGTGCGATAGAAAAGTTTTTCAAGAAATCATTCCAGAATTCAACCATATCCAATCTATTTATCAGTTGCAGTATGATTAAAAATGTAAAATGCACTTACTTCGTTATATTTCAGTTGAAATTATATTCAAAAGATATTCTTCAAGTAATGAAACAGAGACGCAATACAGACTCATTATTTTAGACATAAAATGTAACCGTGACGCTAACACACGTAATTAAGAAGTGACAAAGAAGAAATTTAATAGTAACTAAAACGTAGGTAGACACAACTAAACCAAGCAAACACACACTAGACGCTAATCAATGGCGAATATGTCGCAACTAAATTTACAAAGGTCCTACCCCAGACTTATTAATAATATTTGGCTGCTGACGTATTTTTTCGGACATATGCCAAAACTGCGGCACTAATTGCTCGTGTATGGGAAAAAATTTAAAGCACCTTTCATACAATGAACTCACTTCTATTGCAATCCAACAAGAAAAATTAAGAAATACCATTTATTTACATAAATTTGTTTTAATGAATTCTGTGAGTAAAATTGGTAATAAGCACTTATAATTCAATCAAATGAACACAAAAAATTTCTTATAATCTTTTGCATAAAAAAATTTTTCACATTTTTGGCACAACATTGGATTAGTGCGAAAGCATTTCTCAGCAGTCAAACGGTTAAATAGGACGGTAAATAAGATTAAATAGCCATGATAACAAAATAAGTGCGGTAAAAAAATTTTCAATGGGATTATTTCAAATTTCCACTATCTATAAACTATTTATTTGTAGAAGTGCGATTAGCATTGTAAAATATGTGTACTACAATATATTCAATATGAAATCAGACTAAAAATACCTTATAGAAATGACGCAACGCAGAAGCAAGCAAACAATTGTAAATGTAAAAGTGACACATCTAGACTCTCCTAAGGAACAATTACGAGGAAACTAAAAGGCAAAACAAACGCATGCAAACATAAAAGTAGCAAGCGATAGCACACCAGACCCAAATCAGACAAACAAGTTGTAATACTATTGCCGTAGGTCAGAACCGATACACATAAACAATTATTAATAGGAGAGTAAATATGAATATGAAGAGAAGACAGCGAAATATATTCGATAGTATAGTTCCCTAAGAAATTATTTTAGAATACTAATATATTCAATCTATTTATCGGTTGAAGTATGATCAGCTATGTGAAATATATGTACTTCGATGTATTCAAGTTAGAATCAGGCACAAAATATATCATAGAAAGAACGCAACCCAGATGAAACAAAACGGATGTAATGTGTAACTGTGATGATTCCAGGCGCACTTAAGAAACAATTGAGGGGTAACCAAAAGGCAACTAAATCGGATAATGGTACAACTAATACTGGCAAGTCCATTTCATTCGCATAACAGATGCGAACTAAATGCAAAAACATTCAACCGTGATGCAACCCTATTCTTATAGATCCTACACGAGATTTATAAATAATAATTAATAGGACAGTAAACAAGAGAAAGTAGGGATAACTACGAAGTAGTTGCGTTAGAAAAATTTTCTGAAAAATTATTTAAGAATACCGCTATATCCTGTATATTTATCTGTTTAAATATGATTAGTAGTTTAATATGTACGTACTATTATATTTTCGAGTTGGAATCAGATTCAATAAATATTCTTAAAATAAAGCATCCTAGATGCAACCGGACACAGCCATTTGGATGTAGAATACAAATATGACTCTAGCACAGGCTAATACGAAGCAAATAATACATAACTATAAGCAACTGAAATTCATGCAGATACAAATATAGTAAACTATCGCAGAACAGATGCTAATCAGACGCACAAATATTGCAATCTTTTTTCAACGGTTCTACTGGAGAATATGGTCCTACTCTGGTACAATTGGAGGTAAAATTTAACTATGAAGCTTAGATATGCAATTAAGAACTCACTAAGAAGTAACTGAAAGGCACCAGAAATGCAATCAGACTAAACTACAACAAGCGATACAAAACCAGACGTAAATAAGACACCAATCAGACCCAAAGAATTCGTTATCCATTCCACAATGGTCCTATCTGATATTTAAATACAATAGTAAACAGGTTAGTAATTATGAATGATAAAGAAGTACATACGAAAGGGTTTTCTAAGAAATATATTTAGAATTTTACTATGACATCAGACTCAAAATATAATCGTGAAATAATGCAGCCCTGAAGCGATTAAATATTTGTAAGATGCAACTGCGATTTTTAGAAACGCAACTGAGACGCAACTAAAAAGTAACAAACAATACCTGGAACTTATGCAGACAAAGATCATACGAGCAAGCGCACACAAGTTGTAATTGTGACACATCCCTATTCTCAAAGTTCCTACACGAGAGTAGTATATAGCAATTAATAGAGGAGAACATAAAAATAATTAGGTGTGACAAGGAAATGGTGCGATAGAGAAGTTTTCTAACAAATGATATTAGAATTATACTATTTCCAATATATTTATCTGTTGGAGTATTATCTGCATTGTAAAATGTTTCGGCCTACATAAATGCGAATTGTAATTATATTCAAACTCTTTTCTTAATAAAACGCAAATCCTACGCTACCCAGACGCAAATCTGACACAACCATATATTAAATAGGTAATACCCGAGACTTATAATAATTATAAATGAGTTAATAAAAAAGCATAAAAAGGAAAGACAATTATATGAATTCGATAGAAAAGTTTTTTAGTAAATAATTTTAGAATTCCTTTATATTCAT
Organism: Vespa mandarinia; assembly: GCF_050613455.1. NCBI lineage: Eukaryota > Metazoa > Arthropoda > Insecta > Hymenoptera > Vespidae > Vespa > Vespa mandarinia. Next base: position 57,546 of record NW_028197163.1, on the reverse strand, counting down.
TCTATTAATCAGTTGATGATAGATGCAAAATATAAGTACTTGAATATGTTCGATCTGAAATCATATTCAAGACATATACTAAACATAATTCCACCCCTGAGAAACTCTAATGAATCCCAGATGCATTTCTGAAGAACTCTATCTCAACACTGATTCAATCCTGACGTATCCGAGACGAAAAACTAACAAAAAACTAGCACAAACGATACCCAATTCTCAAAGTAATTTACCGAGACATTTAAAAAATAATTAGTTGAAAATAAATGAATTAATATATATGACAAGGAAATTAGTGCAATAGAATTCATAAAGTAGAAGCAACCCATTCATCAAAAGTCCTACATGAGAATAATAAATAATAATTAATAGGATAGTAAATATGGAGAAATAAGTTACATGGAGACGTTTTTTAAGAAATTAATTTTGAATTCTACTAAAGCATATCTATTTATTTGTCCATTTTTGATTGGAAATGTAAATGTATGTGCTTCGATATATTCAAATAAAACAAATAAAAATAAATATGATGGTCAAAGAAATACGTGCAATAGAAAAGTATTCCAAGTAGTAATTTTCAAATAAAGTATAGCATATACTTTCATCTGTTGAAATATGATAAACAGTGTAACACATACATACTTCTTTACTTTCCAATTGGAATGAGATTCAAATGATACTCTTTAAATATAGCAACCGATACGCAACCCTGACTCAACAATTCGAAAGTAAAATGAAACTGGAATAAGACAAAATCTGGCTCATATAGAATGAAACTAAGTGGTGAAAAAAGGCAACTGGAACGCACACAGACAAAATTATAACAAGCGATCGCTCATTAGGCGCAAACCTGACGAAATCCTGACTCAAAACATAGGTAAACATAACGCAAAAGTTATGTAAACTTATTTTCAAACTTCAGCCTGATATTTTTAAGTAATAATTAATAAGATTGTAAATAAGAATATAGGAATAACACTGAAATAAGTGCGATAGTACAGAACTCTAAGATATTATTTTAGAATTCCACTATCAATTACATCTATATCTGCGACCTGTTTGTACGGTGAAGTTTGAAAATACGTGTAAAATATACGTTCTTACATATTTTTGAGATTAAGTCAGTTTTTAAACTTATTTTTAAAGTAATGCAACACAGAAGCTAATCAAACTTAATCGATTGTAAAATACAAAAGGACGCTCACCGATGGAACTAAAAAGAACCCAAGAGGTATCTAAAAGGCAACAGAAACACATGCAGACAAAAATAAAGCAACACACCTGTCGCAAACCAGACGCACACATGTAGTAACCCTATTCTCAAAAGTCCCACCCCAAACTTACAAATTATAATTAATTGAAGAGTAAGTATGTTAATATATGAAAGACAACAAAATAAGTAGGATAGAAAATTTATCTGAGGAATCATTATGGAATTCTTCTATTTCCAATATATTTATATGATTAATTATGATTATCTATGAAAAATGTTCAAAGTATAAATGGATAGTATATAATAGAATTCTAAAATTATTTCTTAAAAGATATTTCTGGCGCATTTATTTTCTTGTCAATCATATTTACAGTACAATTATTTAATACGTATAAGACCCTAGAAGATCCTATGAGAACAGAGTTTGATCACGTTTGCATTTTCCTTGCGTCTGGATCGCTTCTAATTTGAGCCAAATTAGGTTTGACAGTACTATTTGTACCTGCATGCGTAACAGTTGCATTCTGGTTACCTCTTAGTTGCTTCTTAGTTTTGTCTGGAATTTTCACAGTAGCATTTTACATACTACAGTTTGAGTTCGATTGAATCTTTGTTAGATTGTTTAAATAAAATTTTTTGAATAAGATTTCAAAACGAGATTTGAAATCATATTCAAAATAAATTCATGAAATAATGCAACGCATATGATCTGAAGTGATGTACAATTTTATCGCTAACAGAAGAAATTAAGTAGTAAATAAAAGGCAACTGATGTGAATGCGGAAGCGACTAGGTACAAGCAAACGAACACAAAAAGCTAGCCAAACGAAACTAGAGGCAACCGTTGCGTTACCCTATTCTTAAAAATCCTACCTGCAATTTATAAATAATAATTAAATACTAGTAAATGAGTTGGAATGACAACATTATAAAAAATATACATAAGTTTTCAAAGGATTTATTTTTGAATTCTACTATATCCAACCTCTCTATCTGTTGAAGAATGATTAGTAGTGTAAAGTATAAGCTTTTTATATTTTTGTGCTAGGATCTGACTCAACATATATACTTAAAGTAACGCAATGCAGATACAACCTAACAAATATAAATGCGACTATTATCTTTACAGTGGCAACTATGAAGTTACTAAGAAGTAGGAGAAAGACAAGTAAAACGCATACAGGTCCTACTTAAGCAAGCAAACAAACTCCAAAACAAAATGTTGTTGCGAAAAAGACCTTAAATAAACGCTACAATATTCTCAAAAGTTTTCAAAAAGGCTAAAAAATAATAGTAAATAGCAAAAAATATAAAAATATACAGAAAATATAAGTCAATATGTACGGAAGAAAGTTTCTCATAGGGATTATAATAAAATCATAATATAACCAATCTATTTATGTGTTTAAGTATGATGAGCAAAATGTACGTACATATATACGCTAGAGTTGGAATCACATACAGAAGATTTTCTCAAATTAATGCTACCAGGCGCAAGCGAGTCTCAGCCAATCGGATGAAAAATGTAATTGTCGCAAATACAGACACAACACCGTAGTAACTAAGAGATAAGTAAAAGGTAACTAAAACGCATGCTGATACTAATAAAATAAGTAAAGGCACACCAGTAGCAACCTTGACACATTCTATACGCAAACGTGATGCAAACCTATACACAAAGATCCAACCTGATACAAATAAATAATTATTAATAGGATAATACTTTAATGTACATAAGAAGGACAACTAAATACGATCGATATAAAAATATTCATACGAATTATTTTAGAATTCTACTATATACCATTTATTAATGTGTTGAAATATGATTAGGAAAATGTACGTAAATATATGAATGTGAGTTCGAATCAGATACAGAAAATATTCTTAAATTGACATAATACAGATGGAATTGCAAAAAAGAAGCGACTGAGTAGAAACTGAAAGGTAAGTGTAACAAACCGGAAACAAATAAAGCAGGCAGACGCACCCGAGACCCAAATCAGATATAAACCTATTCTCGAATATTCTAAACGAAACTTATAAATAATTGTTAATAAAAGAGTAAATAAGTTTAAATACGAATGACAACGAAATAAATGCGATGATAAAGATATCAAAGAAATTATTTTATTAATCTACTATACTTATTCTATTTACCTGTTTCTGTATAACCGGAAAAGTAAAATGTATGAATTTTGATATATTCAAGTTGGAATGCGATACAAAATATAATCCACTCATTACGCAACGTATACATAAACAAGATATATAAAATACAACTGTAAAGTTGAAACACGCAAATAATAAGTGATGAAGAGTTTTCAAAATAGCAATTAGATAGAATGTAGACACAAGAAATTCGGTTAGACGTACAGCAGACGCAAATAAGAAGCAAACAAGATGCAACGCCTCTCTCAGAGGCTCTCTCTCTATCCGAAAGGTATATATTTAATTATAAATAGGAGAAAAATGGGAATAAATTTAATAGGAAACGAAATAAGTGCTATAGAGAAGTTTTCTGAGGATTAATTTAGAAATCTACTATATCGAAACCTTTTATATGTTGAAATATAATTAGCAGTGTAACATGTTCGTATTTCGTTATATTCGGATTGTATTCTGATTCAAATGATGCTCGTAAAACAACGTAACACATATTCAACCCTAAATCAAAAAATCGAAGGTAAAATGCAACTGTGAGGATTCTAGGATCATCAAAGAAGCAACTAAAAGTTAACTAATATGAAACTGAAAGGCATGCAAACACAACTAAAGCTAGCAAACGATTATTAAGCACGACCGTTCGTGCTTTTCGAATTTCAGGCAACGAAAGTATAATACTCGTTAGGATTTTTAAACACTTAAGCGATACTGACGTGTGTGTTAAAATAAAGCTGACTCTACTATAAAATTAGCGCTGGCGAGATATTCTAATCGAAATTTCAATGAAATAAAACGAAGTCCACGATAGATCCTTCAATCGCATCCGAACGCCCAAACAAAAGTTACAATAATATTGATTCTACTCCATAATAAGCTAATAGTAAAACTGAAGATAATACTCACCATTTGTATTTGGAGACATAATAGGTGATGAACTTGAAGTATATTTTAGGGAATATTGCGTATTTCTGAAAGGATCTGTAAACAATGCGAATTATATGATTCAAGACATTGGGAATAAGATAAATATCGTTGTTTTAAGTTGGTTAGCAATTCGTGCCATTATGTCGTACAAAAATTCGCACAAGCAATCATTATTTAGCACAATTTTCTTTCCTAGATTTGTATTGAAACATTAATTCTATATTTTCTATCGTTTTAACATACTATGAATGAATTCTCATCGTGACTGTGATAAAATTACAAAATTCTCTTTGTCTCATCGTATTTATTTACCTCCATTGAATGTCGAATCGTACACCATAATGTTTCATTATGTTTTTTTATGGACTTTTAAGCCTAAAATATTAAAATTCTGTCTAAATAATTAGGGAGTTATATTATCACCATGTTCGAGTAATAATATAAATAGAGGCATTTCTCTTTGCCCTGTTTTCTTCCACTTTTATTCATTTTTTTACATAATATTTCATTTAATTCTACCCAATTGAGCGTAATGCCTTATCTGGTTTTACAATGTGAATATAATATATAGAACACGTTCATTCCAGATATAAATATGTAGTTTAGTATTATTGTCAAGACTGTGGAGTCAGTTGGTAGCAGCGATGAATAGGAATTGTTGAGTTAACAAAGTACAATGAACGTTTCTAGCCAAACCAATGTTAAAAATTGTCAATAACAAAAATTTCGATGAGCTGCAATATAATCTTCATAAGGTATGAAAAGAGAGTTAATCATAAGAAAAATTACAAAATATATGATTATTTATTTACTCATTCAAATGTCTGAAGGTGTTAAGGGATGATTCAATAATGGTGTGTAGAGATGAAAATGTAACGTATCCTGGTCCACAAACTGCTAAGAAAGGTGAGAGAGGAAATTTTATGAAGTTAGTTCCTGTATAAATGCTACAGGAATGCAAGACTTTATGAAACCAAATGATTTTAAAGAGGCGGAATGGTAGTATATGTATTTAATCTACGACTAAGCAGATTCAGTAGATTTGATATAGAAGTAAATTTAAACATAGCAAAAGGAAAATATGTTTGTTTTAGAATTATACAAATTACAGTATGATCAACAAAAATGCATAATTTTCAATCGTGTTACGTATCTGGGAGCTGTAGCAGTGAATACACCAAAGTCATAAAGTGAAATACAACGTAATATGAATATTTTAAATGCCGAACAATATCTTAAATTGGGTATCAACATTTCAGTCTTTGTACAAAGTAGATCCCAAGGAACTTTATAGGATAAAAATTCGATATGCTAAAGATGAAAATTGAAGTGGAAGTTCTTTTTTTAATTACGATATAATAAAACGTACTTTACCATTGATTAAAATACATAATTATCATGATTTGTCTAGTTTATACGATGTTGTCATTTAGCAAATAATTGCCCAATATGAAATACTATTAATTTCATTTTATACACGTGGAGAAAGTTCCGGACTTTGTCCCGCGTGCTTTGCTTTCATATGGTCTCATTGCAAAAACGTGGAAACTGCTATTTATCAATATCATGTTTTCAGATGTGATATACAAAGCGCAGTAAGTGTTATATTATAATTAATTTCATTGCTTTTCTCGATTACCACGAAATCCATTATTAATTAATCATTTGTAAGCAGGATGAACAAAAGTCAGATTCTTATTTTAAATCCTTCCACTGAACATAACGATCAATGATAAATTCATTAACCGTGATTGACCTTAATAATTATGACTCAGGCGACGAAGCATTTAATTCTCATGTATTTATTCATGAAATTATCGTGGAAGTAAAGGAGGAAGATGGCAAAAATGAAGTAGTACAGTTCCTAAGGATAGGAAGTATTTCAAAGGTAGGATTAATTTAGTTACGCATAGTTGTTTGATTATACAACTTGTATCCAGTAAGCAACGGTGTATAATTATTGTAGATGAAACATTTATTGGTTTTCCTGATAACACTATACATGAGGTGAAACATAGCAATATGCGTTAATTTGAAATGGTATACAATTTTAATATGACAATAAATTGATATAAAATTGATATAAATAATTATACGACATCAAACCATTTCTTCTGCCTGTTTATCTACTAAATATTTTTAATAGACATGTATATCGTATTTATAATAGTTGTTGTTGTTACATCAAGTTAGCAATGACTCATCATTCCAGGATTGTTTTTACCATATATGTGACCAGGGAGATCCAGCTAACCCAGTTTTGGAAACTCTTGATATAAGGGTATCAAGAGAGGACAAAATTTTCATTAAAATAGCAGTTCATTCAGTTATAAGATGTACCAGGGAATTAGTTTGATTCGATTCTCCTGTTAAAGTATTTCCAAAAATGATAGATTTTGGTACTTTAATAAGAGATATTTAGTACAATAATTTTTCTTATGTCTAAAAACGTAAATTGCTTTTCACATCCAATAGTATTCTTATCATTACACAAATTATTAGCATTATAAATTTTTTAAGACTGACTTTTTTAATACAGATAATATCTGGCGATGGAATTTCATTACGACGTACAAGGTATAGAAACATCAGAAGAATTGATTAGGAGCAGAAAAAATATTGCTCTTTAATGAGCTTCAAAAATATGCGTCGTCACATTAAATCTCACGGTGAGAATAAATTCAGGTCTTAAAAATATTATGATATAATATTCAGATTTTATTATAATATAATGTAATAAAATTTCTATAATGTCAATAATATATATTTTTATTTATGTACCTATAGATGGAAATGAACAAATGTTATGCTGAACAGGAGAGGTATCGATAGATTTTTCTGCAGATGAATTGGCAAGCCGTGGAGATGTTGGGAAAAAATGATAACTGTCCGATTTTTTAATATTACTGACAAAACAAGGAATTCATGGAACATAACGCATAGAGGTATGTCAACTTTTAAGTAATTGATTCAGTTCCCAAGAGATGATGTACAAATATAGAACAATGATTACTAGGTTTATCATATTAGATTAATTTCCCACCATACTCCACCACTTTGCTTTTACATTGTTAATGTGACATTATGTATAATATATAATGAAATGCGATATTGTTAGCGAAACGTATATGAAATAAATTAACAGAAATGTTACTGAGAATGTGTTATATTGAGGGACATCAACGGAATTATTCCAGTGCATGATTTTCTCAAAGGGACCGATGGTTTAGGCCAGGATTCTTTGAACAAAATACGTAAAGTTTGTGCAGCATTTAAACTAGAAGTTGCATATTGCCAAAGTTTTATTTCATAAGTTGCTAGTTTATTGTAATTTTTGTAAATAATTAATTGAAGCAACCTAAACATTTTTGCATCATACATATACCATAATATTATCGATTAATTTTATTGCTTGATATAATTTGACATTAATTAACAAAATTTGCGCTTTTGCAAATGCCGGAAACAAACATTTGGCATCCTGATAAGGTGAAAGTACAATTACAGTATACGAGATTAATCTTAAGACAGATATGATAATCTTAACATGTAATTTTATCAATTGAAACGTTAGATAGAAGTTAGTCAAATCATTTTCATACCCAATACCGTGATATAAACATATCTTCTCTAATTATAGTTCATTAATACATTTCTCTCTTCAGGACCAACTTTCCGAACATTATATACATTTCTGCATTCTTGGTGTTGAAACAGCTATATTTGCAGCACAATGGTTATTGACTCTGTTTACAACGTGATTTCCATTGTATCTTGTATTCCACATTTTAAATGTTTTCAACTTTCAAGAACTCGACATTCTCTTCCATGTAACTTTATGTACATTGTTTATAGTAAGTTGTTCTTCGCTTATACGTCTAGATAAAATAATCATTTTATTATTGCAAATACGATTTTCTTTTGTAATCTATTTACTGTTATCCAAAAAGGAGTTATTACAAATGGATTTTGAAAGAATTTTAAATTAGTTTAAAGTGCATTTACCTAACCGTTGCAGATATGTAGAAATACCACGTTATCTAATGGAACTGGCCTATTCCGTTACATTAAAGAAATTGGAGACATACGAAGCAGAATTCATAATATTGAAATGTAACTTTATACATTATGCTTGAACGAATTAATTATGTATATAGATATTTATGAATATTTCTAAAACCCATTCGAGGAATCATACTTGTTTTACACATTACTACAAAGCCAATATCTGTCAGTATGTATGTCATCTATGAAAATACTGAATTGTCGTCGCAAATATTAATTAATACTCGACTGAGGAAGAACCGAGATAGAATCAACAAGTAATCACTTTGTACATTCTATAAGTAAACAACAAAGCCTTTCGTCTGACCTTTTAAACAGTTTTCTTCCAGTTGACAATTCGGTCTCGACAATTTGGTACCATTATTGTCTAGATGCATCTTCTCAATTCTTCCAAGAGACCAATATAGAAGTGATACATTGTCCTGTTTCAATAGTACAAATGTGCCTGCTATTTTAAGATTTCTAATTCTAAATCTAAATATTTCATTATGTCCACCCCGATGGATGTTTATGTCATAGGCTTCCGACGCATCGCGCGTATCTTTAATATTACTTTTACAATATATAATGATAAAATATAATGGATATTGTACAGTTTTTGAACTTTTACTGACCATCCTAATTAATGTGTGATGATTTCTAACTTAAACTAGATTAATATATTGTCTATTAATTGGAATATTGGATCACATTATTTCGAGTATAGTGAGTATAATCTCAGAATATAGAGTACGAACCGATTGTTTCCAATATCTAATACCTTTCGCCTACGTATTAAATAATATAGTCTTATTAGCTATTAGCGACATCTCTATTACATATTATATAAGGTGTGTCTAAGCAAAATGTTTCCGATCAAAATATATTACTTACGAGGGATAAATATTCATAACTTAGAACATGGATCATAGTGGATCATAAATCCTGAACCTTCCATTGCAGCAGCAGTTTCAACGAAATATCATTTTTGACAGCTATATTTTAGTAATTATAACGGAGGTGGGATGGAAGATTTTTTGATTGGAGTGGAAGAAGATTAATGTAAACGTTAGGCCAATCAGTGACGATGGTGCGATCGTTTCCTATTTATGGCATTTCATACACGTCAGATGGATGAAGCTTGTGAGCTCGCCATCGAAGAAGCATCACAGTAACTTGGCCGCCATTTGTTCAATCTTTTCGACTAAATTTCGTCGTTGTTATTTGTGAACATCCAAATTGTAAATTTGTACTGAACAATATTCTAGTTTTATTTCTTATATTTTATCTCTATGGAAAGTATATATTTAATAGTACTGTAGGAAAGAAACAAAAAATTTGAAAGTAGAGCGTACCGTATCGAATAAAATCTAAAACATGATGGATACCTATATACTTCGAGATTACGACATAGGTGATAAAATAAGATATTCTTTGCCAGCTTACATACAAAGGTATGAAGCAGTGATCGAAGTACTTTGCAGTGATAAATACGGTGGCAAGATACAAAAGGTTCGGTATCACATTAATATTCTTTTTCATAGTTGTACATTTAATTTGTTTAACATTAATTCTGGTTCGTGTAGATCTCGAAAGATCTCAAAAGATCATCCTTTTAGATAGATATTATGTAAATTCAATCAAATTTATCGTATTATACATTTCTTTCTAATTACCTGTTTCCATATTGTTCCTATAGATTATTAATTTTGGCTGTGGAAATCTTGGTTTTTTGGATTCCCTGAAACGTATCTCCGATGTAAAAAGAAATATTGTGCGTAGATATTGATAGATGTATTCTCGAAAATAACAATCTCAAAGCCAAGCCGTTTGTTCATGATTATGTACATTTAAGAAAAGGCCCACTACAGATACATGTTTACGAAGGAAGCGTTTCTAGCAATGACAAAAAATTGCAAAAAGCCGATGCAGTGATATGTATGGAAATGTGAGTTATTACCAAAGATAATTATCTCTTGATAATATATTTGCAACGAACACTAATAATTGAAATTTTTTAGGAATGAACACTTAGATTCGAATGCATTAAAGGATTTTCCATTTAACATCTTTGGTTATATCAAACCAAAATTAGCAATTGTAACAATGCCAAATGCAGAATGTAATGAATTATTTCCTCATTTCTCCGGATTCCGGCATCCAGAAAGAAAGGTTGAATGGTCTAGAGAACAATTTCAGGCCTGGTATATTTTTTACACATTTTAGTTTCTTGTATATATAAGTATACGTATATGTATAAATACACACATTCGTACATACTTACATATATACGCACACGTTAATATAGTTACTTTCTAATGAATTACATTCATTTGTAGGGTGGAGAAAATAATTATAAGTTTTCCTGATTATTATGTATCGTTCCGTGGCATTTGTAATGGACCAGAAGGTACGGAACGTATAGGTGCTCGCACACAAATGACCGTTTTTCATCGCAATAACGACGAGAACTGTTCAGAATCATTAGGAATTGATAATATATATAAATTCGTAACTTCGAATAATTTTCCATTTATAATTGACAAACGTTCGGACACAGAAAAGATTTTGGACGAAGTTTTCTACCATCTTGAAGAATCACAAAATTTGGATAATATACGAAGGGAAATGTCGCTTGAATCTTTAGTATTGAACTTGAGAAAATTTAATATTACAATTGAATCACTTAAAACAATTCTGGACGAAACAGGATTAACCATAATTGATTACAAAGATGGTCCTGCTACATGTATTCCAGTGCAAACACGTACTGTACGTGAAAGGCATAAAGATTATGAAATATGTTTGGGTTACGATGTATATATAGTGGATGAAATTAATTGGGATTCTGATGACTGTGACGAAGAAGAAGAACAGAATATTGTTATACCCGAGAGAAATTCTTCCCCAGAAAGTGACATTACTTATCTGTTTGATAGTGAAAATAATTCACCGAGTGATAATAATCTTTCTGACAGGATAAACATCCCTGAATCTGTTGCTGATCCAATTAATTCCGTTTTATAATATAATTAAGTCTCGTCATGATTAATGGGATTAATTTTTATATGTTATCAGAAGGTGATACAGCCAGCATTTCAAACGAAGTCAATAATATACTTATACGGTGAACTGAAATGCTAATATAACATTTGATTTCTACCATTCTGTAACAGTATTATTCTCTTCGACATAGCCTCAACAGCTATTCGTTCATTTGTTTCAATTGAAATTCTCCTAAGATGATGATACATCAACAGATAAAAACATGCTATATCAAATATTGTTGATTAACAGTTTCATCCCTCAAACACATTGAGAAATGAATCTGTTAATCTGGAAGGAGCAAGTAATAGAGAACTGAAGCAAGTAATTGCAGATTATTTATTAGCATGATCATATAGTTGCAGAAGATCTGCATCAATTATAAATCAGACACAACTCACAAATTCATCACGAATACTTAGAAATCCTAAAAAGATGCGTTCTAAACACAAATCGTTAAGGCCTGAAAATATAAGCAACTACAATATATCAAAGACATTTTGATTGGGCGATAAATCGATGCTGTCAACTAACGGTGTAAGACATATTAGTCGAAATTCTTTATACGATTCTAATAATACTTAACGTCTCGAATCCATCAAGTATATCAACGATGTTCATTATATAACTGTCCGTTACAAAGAGTGATACAATTGAAGAGAACCATATAATTGAAAACGTACTTACAATAATGAGAATGATATAATAGAAAATTTGTCTTTGAATAAAATAATATGTGTTTACTTCCCGTGTGCCGAAGAATATTATGATATTATATGACAATCTTTAGAAGAAGAAAATATAAAAGATATACAATCTGAAACATATTTAGTAAAGATCATTGACAGATGGAAGGATTATTCAATAAATATCAATCCAGTTTGTTTAACATGTCTAGGTAGCATTGTTGAAATATTACCAGATACTCCTGAGTCCTTAGATATTTCTCCAAATAGCTGGATATCAAAAATTATAGATACTGGCAATCCCTAGTCGAATCACCGATAGGGACATCGGAATATGATTTATCTAGTATAGTGCGTAATAAATTCGCCAAGGGTAGCTCACGCACCACTGTTCGAATATTCAGAACCGACGTTAATAGAAAATGTAGATCTTGCAAATAATAGTGATTTTATTAATGATATGAAATGAATGGAAAAATACATTTTGTAAGTCTGAAACTACATACCTTTTCATTTCCATTATTGCCTATCAATTGATTTCATTATTATCTTTGTCAATTAAACAATGTAACAATTATATAGAATTATAATAAGTGTTTATGTCATTATATTTACAATAATCCTTCCATGTATTCTATACATTACAAAATTTATGGCCTGTTAAGAGTGCTTCATTAAAATGTTCATTTTTATCAAAAATGTGAAATTTATTTCAATAATTTTGCTATAATATTACAATGTTCACAGCAATAAAGTAAACGCTTATATACATGAATATGAGTACGTATAACGTATGTATAAGTGCACGTAGTTAAGTAAAGATACACATATGTGTATATATATATATATATTTATTTATATACACACACGCAAACACATACTATAAAAATATATGTACATGGTTATGTGTGTATGTGTGTGTGACTGCGTGCTCGTTTGTTTGTTTGTGTATATTTATTTATCACCAATTCTATAATTCTATAATTACTAATATAAAAATCGATTAATATTCTTATCACCCTCTATATATCTTAATCTATATAATATTACAAACCTAGAAATTATTATAACTAAGCTAAAAAATATTATAGACACCCAATCTACATAAAAAATAAATTCTATATTTATCGAATTAACTCTTATGAATACTCAATCTATCAATAACCGTCATCCGGGCGGCCCTTGAGAAGGGCAGAATAAACGTGGGGTGGTCATCAGTGAGGGTGTATGAACGCAGGCAGTGGTCCCTCAGGTGCCACTGGTGCCTTGCGCGAAGACATGTTAAGTCTATTTGCCCGGCTACAAGCCCTAGTATAGACCTATGCTACATCTTTGTGAAGACGAGCCACTTGGCTAAGACGTGCACGGATAAACCTGAGTGTCCGGTTTGGGCGAGTCCAATCATGGCTGTGATACGGGAAGGATGCATCGCCGAGCTTTCCCCGTTTATGTAAAAATTCTCCAGTCCACACCGCTTGCCGGTGAAAGGTTCATAACCAAATAGTTATTAAAATTGCAGGGACCTAAAAGTTATATAAGTCAATATTGGTGATCGTTTAGTAAGTGCATAATTAATGAAAAGTGTGCTACTTTACTTCGCGGAGGTTATGTACGATTACTCGGAAGTGTATGTCATTCATTCTTCATGGAAGAATATGGAACCACCTGGCGATCTAAACTTCAAGACGGATCTGGCTTTGCAACTCACGCTGCGCTGCTATAGGCGGGGGGACTGGACAAGAAAAATTGTAGTGGTACGAGTGCACATTATTCATTAACCGATTATACGCACACATGCTTCCTCCTACCCTTAAAAACTAGAAGCGTGGGAAACGTACTTAAACCAGTCATGGCTTTACAGTCCTTGTCACCCGCGAAAAGTAATTAAATTTTCCGTTATCAGAAATTCGAATTTTCAAATTGCTCTAAGTACGGAACTGCGATATTAGAGCCATAATGGAGCTCTTCTAAACTGATGGTAGGGTCCTCTGCATGACCGGATACCTAATAATGAATAATGAATATATAAATAAACATTTAAAAACAAAAGGCGTTCTATTGGGACACCATTATTAGGGCGCTTAGATCAGGTAAATTATATTCTCCTTCCTTACCCAAGTCCCCTCCGCTACGTTTACAAGGCCACCTTGATCATTCCTACCCATTATTACTGATCTCCGAAGTCCTGTCATTAAAGGCAACATGACTAAAACCTGGATCACATTTCGCTAGGTTATGTTCCCCCATCCATCCAAGACTCCTTAGCACCTTCAGAATATCTCGTTGATATTTTCCTTCCCTCTATAAATTCCTTTCACTTATGATGATCCAATTAGAGACCTCAGCTAAATGATCTCCTTCCAACCCTATAAGATCGTTCTACTTATGAAACAACTAAGGCACACTCACTAAAGCACACCGAATATACGTTTTTGGATATGCTCCTCACTCCAAAGCTTCCACATGAAAGCGCCTTGCTGAACTCCCCACTTCATCTAATCTAATTAAGATGCTCTTTTAGCATATTCCCTGTTTAGGTTAGGTTGCCTAAAATAGTTTTACTATGACACTAACTAAGCTTTTATTCTTCCCCTTAAGTGCTTCTCTAGAGCACCTACTAAATTATCTTGACTGCCCGCTCCCTCTGGCCACTTTAAACACTCTCACATGGAGAGCCTTTGTAAAGCACTCAGATCATGGTAAGTAGTGACCACACTCTCCTACTCCAGACTCTGTACCCAAACTCACTTACTAGAGCACGTTGGAAATATGTTTTCTACCCTTTCTATGCACCTTTCTCTACAACGTATTCTAACCGTGGAACAATGACCAAATGAATATCCTTTTCCCATAGTCTCGTAACTAAGTATCTCTATGGAAAATTATTGATTAATTGTTTCATTTTTTTATTAGTAGCTCCACCTAAGGTAACTTCATCACTTATCATGCTAGAATGTTTTCTTTCCTGCTCTCGAGCACCTTCACTTAAAGTTGTCCCAATAAAGTACAATGATACAATTCACTGATGTTCTCATTCTCTAATCCCTTTTCTATTATGTCCTGTCACACAAGACTTTTCATTAGAACACATGAGCATATCGTCCTTGGTTTTGTTCCCACTTCTTTCTATCATCATCTTACTCAAGTTCTCTGTTGGAGGGCATTGTTCATACCCTACCCTCTCCTTAAGTCTTATTCATGGTGCACCCGCCATGTAATGTGAAAAAAATTCTCTTTTTTCTTCCTGAGAGTAAACATAAACGTTTCAGGCAAAGTTCGTTATCACATGAACTTTCTCCTCTTCTCTAAGTCCTTTCACCTAAGTACCTTAAAGAAAGCAAAGGATTATACGTCTCCCTCGATTTTCATAAAACTAGAACTTAAAGTATTCTTATCAAAGATCTTTGAGAACGCGTTCTTCTCCACTCCAAGCTAGACGTAAGTGCTACTAGTAGAGAGCACTAGGTTTTTTCCTCAAAAGCCCATTAGTTGAAAACATTGCCACTAAAGAACTCAAGTTCGAGATAAGCAATTGCTTCTCAAACCAATGCGGCTGTCGTTCTTTGAAACTTTCCGAGTATTCAAACGAATAAAATGCGAGTATCTTTTTATCAAATGCGACTGTCTGACTTGGAAATATACATACTTGTCGGAGGAATGTTATACGAGTGACTTATGAACAAATGCAGTTGCCGGAATTGGAATCAATACAAATTGCCGGAGAAATATTACGAGTTAGTTGTGAACCAATGCTACTGTCGGCCTTGGAAATATTCCGAATGGGCGAGGGACAATTATTCGAATGCCACTCGAAAATTTAATATTGTCGGACTTAGAAATATTCCGATTAGTAGAGGGAATCATATGCATGTGTCACTAGAAACAATGCAACTGGATGACTTGGAGGTATTCGAAGTAGACCAACAAAAGTTATGCGAATCACTTCTGAACCAAACCGGCTATTGGACTTGGAAATATTCAGACTTGTCTCCGGAAATTTATACGAGTGACTATGGGATCGATGCAGCTGTGGCTCTTGGAAAAATTCCACTCAAACGTGGGAATGTTATACGAGTGTTTTGCAAACTAATGCGACTGTCGCGCTTGGAAATATTCTGACTCGTCGTGGGAAAGTTGTGCTAGAAGTTCTCGAACCGATTCGGCTGTTCGACTCGCATATATATCGACTAAACGAAGAAAGATATGCGGCAGACTGGTAAACCAATGCGACTGGCGACAATAGAATTACGATTATTCCGACTACACTGCGATATTTATGTAGGTTACACTCGAAAAAATGCGGCTGATGTAATCGGAAATATTCCGTGTAATCGAGGGAAATTTATGCGAGTGCCACACGAACAAAGGCGGCTGTGGGATTAGGAAATAATCAGGGTATTTAATGCGAATACCGTTCAAATTAAAGCGAATATTGGAAGTGGAAACATTCGGCTTATCCAGAAAACTTTAATCGAGTAACTTGTAAAACAAAACGAATGTCGGTATTCGGTAAACGCCCAGTAGTCGAGAGAATTTTATGCGCTATCCAATGCGGATATCGGACTTGGAAGAATTCCGAATAGTCGAGGAAGAGTTACGCGAGTACCTCTAGAATGGATACGACTGTCGGCCTTGGAAATATTCTGACTAGTTGAAGGGAATGTTATGCGAGATCGTCACGATCAAATTCGGCTGATGGATGTGAATATATTCTGAAAAGTCGAAGCAAATTTATTCGAGTGCCTCTCAAAACAATACGAATGGCAAATTTGGCAACATTCCGACTAGACAAGGGAAAGTTTGGCATGTGTCTCTCGAACCAATGCGGATATCAGACTTGGAAATATCCCGACTAATCTAGGAATTATTATGCAAGAGTCTTGTAGACAATGCGAATGTCTGGCATGGAAATATTCCGACTAGTCGAGAGATATATGCCGGTGCCTCACAAACAAATATGCCTGTTGGACCTTGAAATCTACCGACTAGCGGAGGGTAAGTTATGCGAGTGCTTCTCGATGCAATGCAGCTGTCGGTCTTGAAGACATTCGGACAAGTCGATGAATAGATATGCGAGTGCCTCTCTATGCGTCTCACAATGCGTCTGTTGGACGTGGAAATAATCCTACTTGACAGTAAAAGCTATGCGAGAGCATCACGGTCAAATAAGGCTATTGGATTTGGAACTATTCTGACGAGTCAGGGAATAATATACGCGTACCTATCGAACAAATTCTGCTGTCGGCCTTGGAAATATTCCGACTTGTCGTGGAGAAGTTATGCGAGTGATTCTAGATTTAATCCGACTGCCGGATTTGGAAATATTTCTACCTGTTTGGGAAAATTATGCGAGTGCCTTTCGAACAAATGCAGCTATTGGAATTGGCAATATTACGACCAGCCGAGGGAATGTTACGTGTGTTATTTTGGAATGAATGCGAAGGTCGGACTTCAAAATATCCCTTTTAGTCGGTGGATATTTATTCAAGTGTTTCTCGAATCAATTCACCTGTCGGATTTTGTAATATTACTACAAGTCGGGGGAGAGTTATGTGAATGATTCTAGATATAATGCAATGGTCAGACATGGAAATATTCCTATCATTCGATTGAAGGATATGCGAGTAACTCTAAAACTAATGCAGCTAACGGACATAGAAATATCCGACTAGTCGAGGGAGTGTTATGCAAGGTACATTGAAACCAATGGACATTTGGAATTGGGTATATCCCGATTAGTCGAGGAAAAGTTATGCGTGTTATTCTCTAACTAATGCATCTATCGGACTTGGAAATATTACGACTACTCAAGGGAAATTTGAGCGATTGTATCTAGATCTAGTCCGACGGTCGTACTGGGAAGTATTTCCACTATTCCGGGACAGTTATTCGATAGCCATTCGAAGAAATGCGGCCCCTTCTGTAGGAAATTTTCAGTCTAGTCGGGGAATGTAATGCAAGTGCCACTCAAACCGATGCAGCTACAGAAATTTGAATTATGACGAATAGTCGAAGGAATATTGTACAAGATTTTCTCGAACCAATGTGGATGTCGGTCTAAGAAATAAAACAATTAGTTGTTGGAAATTCATTTGAATGATCTTGAACTAATGCTGCTTACGCAATTGGAAATATTACTACAAGACGAGTCTTCTACATCAATCCGACAGTTGGACTTGGAAATGTTCCGACTAGTCGAGGGAAAGTTATGCTGGTGCCTCTTAAACCAATTCGATTGTACGATTTGGAAATACTTAGCCTTGTCTAGGGAAAATAATGCATGACCCTGTGGGTAGGGGGTAGTAGAATACTCCTTCAATGCACACCGCTTGTCGTAAGAAGCGACTAAAAGGGACTCTATGAATGGTGAATGCATGGGATTGTATGGCCATTTTTTTCTTTGTACTTTCGTCATATCTTTTCCATTCTATCTCTCTCTTTCTCTCTAGTACACCTCCCTACCTTTCCCAACCATTCCCGTCCTTTTCCCGGCCTTTCCTTTGGGGAGCTGGCCTTCGACTACTACTACTTTATAATAATGTACAGTGGAGCTAAATGTATAAGCGGACGTGGGAGGACACCCACGCCTCGGCGGTGGCGGTAGGGGAAGAGCAGGCCACCCGCCGTTGTCAACAGTATCTGCTAGGAGCCAGAGGATAGGCAAGCTTGCCCGAACTTTGGATACTGCATCAGGAAGAGCACCACAGGTAGTCGCGCTGGAGTGGGATGTTTCGAATGCGCCAGGAAGGTTAGGAAGGAAAGAAACCCATATGGAGGGGCAAAGGATCATCAGTGTTGTGGAGAAAATGCAGCGCACCGGTTTGAACTCGCCAATCATGGAGAGGACGATCAAACGTACGAGGCCCCTTATCTACTCCTCAGAGGAAGTGGAGATATGGGAAATCATTGGATTAGGAACTGGGACAGGGAAGTACAGGCAGTATAAGCAGGAGTCCTCCGTCGACCAAGGAAGGCTTGGCGCAGTAAAAAGCAGAAATCAGAGCATTGGTACTGCGAAATAGTGAGTTGACGATTGAACGTGCCCATCTTAAAAAAGATTAGATGAAATCATCGGCAAACTCCTTGGATGAGAGGAACCAAACAACGACTCCGGAAATATATCAGGTAATAGAGTCCGTGAGGTTGCTGATGGAGGCTGCAGTTTCCAGCCGCAGCGGCAGCAACAGCAACCAACAGCAGAGGCAGCATACATCGACTAGATCACGTCTTCAGCTGGTGTACCACACAAAGGCCCGAGGTTCCGAGCTGAGACAACTCGAATCCCTGAGAAACAGGTAAGAGTGAGTAAGGCACTATTCCCGCAAGAGAATTTTGATGAGGTGACTAGCCGGAAAAGGAGACGCGTCCAGAAATGTGATGTGAAATCATCTGCCCTGGTTTCATTAAAAGATGGAGAAAACCACTCTGAACCTTTGCGGGAGCAGGCCTGCAGGTAAAGGGGGAAGAGATGGAGTTTGTCGCAGTGAAGAAAGCAGATGAAGCAAAGGGTAGGGTCACTGTCTCGGCACTGATTCCCATCATACGGGCGTTCCTGGAAAGGGGCAGGATAAGCGTGGGTTGGACAACAGTGAGAGTGCACGGACTCCGTCAGCAGCCCCACAGATGCTACAGGTGCCTGGCGCGAGGACATGGTGATGTAGTGTGTCCCGCCATAAAGCCTAGGACAGACCTATGCTATATACGTGGGAAGCCGGGTAACCTGTCCAAGACATGCACAGATAAACCTGAGTGTCCTGTTTGTGCAGACGCCAGCCGGAAGCCGACCAAACATGCTCGCCGTGCGCAGGACTTACTAGCACAGTGCATGCGCGTGGACAGAGTGGAGATTCCGGTTATTGCTGATCTATGGTGGGTTCCTCTTGGATTTGAGAGGCCTCTAGGAGAACTCCATCCCTAGGAGAGACTTCACACTTCGCGTTTCTTGCGGGAAATGTAGAAGAACCTGTAGCCTTTTGCGACGGGGATTTCTTACGTAGCTGTTAAATGGGGTGACTTGTTGGTAGTTTCGGTTCACTATCCTCCCAGCGAGAAAATTAAAATGTTTTGCAAACTAATTGATGAGCTCGAAGAGCTCTTAGGAACAATCCTCGTTCTCCCAGCGCTGCTGGTTGGCGACATCAACGCCCGCTTCAACAGATGGGAGACGGAAGGCTGGAGTAACCGTAGGGGTGAGTTGCTCTGCGTCTGGGCCAACAGAATAAACCTGGGTCTGCTGACCTGGGTTGGCTATCCCACGTGTTTTCGACCAAAGGGTTCGAGCGGTATATACTTAATGTGGGGCATACCGGCAGGAGGCTTTCGACTCTCGAACTGGAAGGAGGATGAGGCTGAGTCCCTGTCGAGTAACCAATATGATAGATTAGATGCGGCTCTTAAGTGGAATGGACGCGTGGAACTATGTGCTGGTAGAATGCGGCCTGTACGGATTGTGCAAACAAACTTGTGAAGAGGGCACAGTCTATTCTGGATTATGTGTGCGACATTGCTTTGTCTCGGTTGAGGGTACAAACCCGATGAAGTAAAAGTACTCACTGGAGGACGGACGAAATAGCTAACCTTAGGGGTGTTGCGATGAATACAGTAATGAAATTTTCCGGAGCCAGAAAAAAGAAGAACATGGTGGAAATAGTGCTGTGCCTGGACCCGTGAAGAGACGTGCGGGGGAACAGATTAGGGTAAGTATTAAATCCAAGGAGACCTCCTAGAGAGTCATGATAGACTCAATAGAGGATGATCTATGGGGATGACCTTACAAATTGGTCTTTGGAAATCTTAGGCTTTATGTACCACCAGAAACTATAACCTTGGTAGATGAGGTATTGGGGAGTATCCTCTCTGAACTCTTCTGAGGAGGACCTGGAATTGATGAGCGGCGGGAACCTACATTCACAGATATGACTATACACTGCTGCCGCCTGGAAAGGAAAAGAAAGATGGATCCTGGCCTGGAACAGATATCGGTTGTGGAAGTTCTAACTAGGGTGACAGACTGTAGGATATGGTTGGCGCAATACTTCTCCGCAAGATTGAGGACAGGAAGTTTCCCGACAGCATTCTAGATAGCGAGGCTCGTCCTGATCAAAAAGAAAAGGACACGCCGCCGGACACAACGAAACTATATAGATTCATAAGAGTGATTGCCTAACTGGGGAACCTATTCAGGCGTGTAGTTGTTGGCAGGATCAACAACTATTTAGAGTAGTCTCAGACCCTGAAGTAATAAGAGTAAGGATTTAAGACGAGCAGATTCATTGTAAATGCCGTCCTCGATGTTAAAAAATCTGTTGAGGCATCGACGTGGGAGAGGAAAGTGGTTTACTTAGTGAGTCTGGATTTCACTAACTCTTTCAAATCCTTACCGTGAGCCGTTATCGTTAGGGCGTTGGAACGGAAAAACATTCCACGCTATCTGTCGAGTATCATCGGGCGTTATTTAGACAATCGCACCATATCATACAGACAGACATGGACTCGCCGTGGAAAGACAGGTGTATTATAGCGTCCCATACGGTTCCATTTTAGGCCCTACGTCGTGGAACATTGCCTATGTCATTGTCCCCCTAACCCCGATGTCAGGTGGCTCCTGTGTTGTCTGCTATGCCGATAACACGACCATCCTGTCAGCGGGATGGGAGCTGTTTCAGGCCATCATGGACGCTGAGCGTGACGTGGAAGTTTTGTTATAGGAGATCAGTGAGTTGCGTCTTAAACATGCGCCGCACATGACGGAGGATATGTCCTTCCCTTCCTCTGTCTTCTGTAGACGCAGGTATGTCCCACAACCTATAATATGCCTTAAAAAGATTTGCATAGATATTAGAGCCAGCGTTAAATAAATGGGCATAGAAATAGATGCCGTTTGAATGTCGTTTAGGCCCCACTTCGAGACGTTACTCCCTATAACGGAGGGTATCCTTAGGAGGCTCCTCCCGAATCTTCATGGAACGGGAGGAAGGAAGCAACGCCTCTACAGCGGCGTGATCAACTCGGTACTCCTTTATGCTGCGCCTGTGTGGTGGAATGCTGTTATGGAGAACGTGAGGATCGGGGTGGCTGTTCGGATCCTCCAGAGGGAGATTGCGATCAGGGTATGTTGTGCCTATGGAGCGGTCTCATTCCACGAGCCTATAATGAATGTGGGGATTAATTCTCACCCTCGTCCGATATCCGAGCTGGCGGAGGTGTATGCGTTTGTTAGAGACTCGGCGGATCCTGTTGTCCCGAGGACTAAGGCAATATTGGGGGCTCTTGCCAGACGGAAGGCCATGAATGCGTGGACGACTGAGGTACTTGGGCTCGTATGAGCACCATCAGCAACGAGAGTCCGTCCGAGGGCGGCTGTTGCAGAATAGTTATCAGCGTGGATTTGGTGGCCGTTCTCTTTCGGAACGACATTTCACTACACACCGCTGATGACCGGCCATGGCTATATTTCGACGTACTTAAATAAGATAAGGGAGGTTCCCTCCCCATCTTGCTTCCACTGCGGAAGGTGTGTAGATACGGCAGAGCACACCCTGGTCGACAATCCCGCGTGGTTGAGTGCCTGGAATGAACTAATCGTTACGAAGGTGAAAGGGCAGCTAACCCTTTCCGTCAGTCAGGGCCTCCCATCCTATCCTAGAGGGATGGGCAGAATTCCAGACCTTCGCAGGCCTGATTATATATACAAAGAGAACGCTGAGAAGCGCAGGGAACGGACTCAAAAAGAAGGATGTATGAGTAAGCATGCGGGTTTGGATGTGGACCGGAATGCGGACGGTTTGCCGCATAGGAAAGTAATTCCAGAGTGGCCAATTCGGTCAAGGTTCCGGGATGCTCAGACGGAGCCTGGCCCACGCGTTACTTCCTTCTAGGTTTGAGTATGTGTATACATACAGTGTGTATCAACGGGTATGAATAGACTTGGTCAGAGCACCATGTGGTGGGGATCGGGCCATTATGGGTAAGGAAAGTATACTTTCTTCAGGTAGATTGGCCGCGCGTCTCATGTTCCGTCTTTCCATTGTTTTCGTTATCTACAAATTCCTTTCTTACCTACAAACCAAGCTGTTAAGATTTGCGAGAGAAACGTGCAGGAAGAAATAGACCGTAGACGAGAGAAGTAGCATAAGTGTGACATATAAGATTTAAGCAGTGTGAATATAAGCGTAAATCGTCGTTTCTTTGTTTACAGGTAGGAATATAGATAGTAAATAACTAGCAATTAACAAAAAAAGATTTACTACTGTGTTCACAGAGGAACTTATTTATGTTTATCACCTCCCATATGCAATCTAAATTAATATCAAATGACAATTTTTGTTAATAATGGAAAGAAAACTACAATTCGCATTTAAAAGTGTGGCGTCAACGAGCGACAGAAAAACAAATGTGATAGCTATAACCTCTCTCACAACTGAGGATAAAGAAAGATATATATTACCAGGTGATGGAAAATTTGTAAGTAACCACAGCGAACTAATAAAAACGGAAAGCTATAAAAGAATGTAAAAGCCTCAATCAAAGAGGCCAGAGGAAAAAAGTATTGACTAAATGTACACCGGAAATGGAGAGTACGTACTTCGATGACAATGGCAATCTAATGTATAATTATCTATACCTAGACGAAATGGTGGAAACACACATAGTAGAATCCACATAGGTAAAAGAACACCAAATAGATTTAAAGAGTATATCGGAACAATTTATGATCGAAAAATTTGTGTGTAGATATTCAAATGCAGAAAAATGGTTGTAGACATTTGAAAGGGAATGTCAAAGATTTGAAATTAATTAAGATAACACATAAATTGAAACCCTAATATTATTCCCTGACAGGACATGTTTAGACTGACAGTTAGCAACACTAACAGAGTTAACAATGGTGGCCAGTTGGAACGAATGGAAATAATAATTCTTAAAATCATTTGCAGACAAGGGATGGAATACAAGTATATACGCAACATCCTATAGATATAAGGAAGGTACACTGACGGAGTACGTTCTGAAGAAAAAACTACTACTAGATATGGACAGCAATATCGTTACGAAGACTCTGATAATGCTTATAGCAGCAGGATTACCAGAATTTATAAGAGATAAAATAGACAGAGAAAAATGTCAAATCTCAGCAGAACTATTACAGGAGATAAAGAATTATGAAAATTTTGTGGTAAGAACAATTTATAAAAAAAGAAAGAGGAAGGACAAGATAATAACAAGAAATTTGAAGAAGAAAACCGTTTAAGAACTGTGAAAAACTAAAGAAAGGTATTAGATATCATTCAGAGTACGCCAGTTGATATAAAAGAAAATAGGAAAGAAGCTAGAATAAATAAGAGCAATTGATGATAGAAGTACACCTATGTGAGGAACAAGAATACGAATAACCACACCATTCATCAACGTAAATGTTGTATAAGAAGAAAAGTTAGAATTAAACGGAACATATGACCCAGTTTCCCAAGTCTCTCTAATAAATTCGAGACTAGTCAAAATACAAAAAAGAAAAAGAGACAAACGATAAGAACAAAATATTTTTAAAGACGGTCAATGGTGTGACATAAACAATAGGTTTGGAAACCATTAAAATAAAAATTTTCGATAAAGAGGAATATGTCGATATATTTATTGCAGAGAGCAATAATTTGGAAGATTTCATTATTGGATATGATAAAGAAATTCAAACTATCTCAAGATGAAAACTCACAGATATCCCAAAAGAGAGAAAAACAGACAAAAAAAATATGAATACATTGGATCGAAAGAAAAGAATAAAAGAAGTTAAAATAAATTTTAACGAACATGTGAATGAAAATGAATTTAGAGTGGATCTAAATCTCCTAGAAAATACAAAAAAAACAAAGATAAAAAAACTTATAGATAAATATAATTTTATATTTGCAAAAAAAATATATGATGAAGGCACCGTTTCGGACTACGAAGCTTGAAAAGACTTACTGGTTGATAAATTATGTAGTAAGAGACCATATAGATGCACTATATAAGATAAAAAAGAGATAGAAAATCAGGTAGCAAAATTATTAGAAAATAAATTAATCGAAGAATCTTATTGTCCGCTTGCTGTACCAGTAACTCTGGCACTCAAAAAAGATGAAAACAAACGATCAAGATTGTGTATATATTTTCGCGAATTAAACAAGATTGTTTCACACAAGCTCCACCATTTCCATAGAAGATTTAATATTAAAAGCAAGAAACTGTAAATAATTCACCACATTAGATATAATTTCCACCTTCTGGTCAATTCCATTACGTATTGAAGATAGACAAAAAACTAGATTCGTTACACAAGAGGGACACTTCCAATGGACATGTCTACAATTCGGACTAAAAACATCACTAGCCATTTTCCAGAGAATACTACCTAATATTGTAAGAAAGCACAAACTAAAAGACTTATCAGAGAATTACATAGATAACATATTAATTTTTTCAGTATCATTCGAAGAACATATAGAACACATAGAAAGAGAAATGAAGGCAATAATAAACGAAGGTTTCAGAATAAAATTTAAAAAATGTACATTTGCAACAGGATCAGTGAAATATTTCAGATACATAATAGAGCACAATACTGTAAGACCAGTTAAAGATATTCTAGTCTCAGTAGAAAATTTTCATACTCCAAAAACTCAAAAGAATATTAGACAGTTTCTTGGACAAATAAATTTTTACCACGAATACATACCGAAAAGCATAATACTACTTGACTCATTACATAAACTGTTAAGGAAAAATGAAAAGTTTATATAATCTGAGTAATGTGAAAAATCTTTCACAAATATAAAGGAATTATTAAGTTCTCAACCAGTGTTGCAAATATTTGATAGGAACTTACCGATAAAACAAATACAGAGCGATGGTGAAGAAAAGTCAATAGCTAACTTTTCGAAAAAGTTAAATAATTCACAAAACAGAAAAACAGCAATTCACTTAGAATGCCTGGCTATCAAGGAAGCGGTAAAGTATCGGCAACACCGGCTGATCGGAAGAAGATTCACGATATACACTGACCATAAACCATTAGAAGATATGAACATAACAGCTGGAACAGATGAAGAACTTGGAGAATTAACATACTATCTAACACAATATGACTTTCAAATAAAATATATTCCGGGAGAAGATAACGCTAAACCAATTAGTCTAAGCAGAAATCCAGTACTGGAACCATCCGAAAATACGGAAGAAATATTAATAATAGTTAATCTAATAGAAATAAAAAAAAATTAAAACAGATCAAAAAGAATATAGCACATTGCAAAGGACCAAAGCAAAACTAATAGATAAAGACGGAGTATTCTATAAAAAAATTAGAAACAAAAAAAAATAATTTTATCTACCGAACAAAGCTTAAAATTAATAAAAGAAATACATTCTGAATGATGTCATATAGGGAACAAACAAATGACAGACTCGATATCTCCTGATTATACTGCTAATATAAAAAAAGTTTGCCAAAACTTTGAAATATGCATTAAGAACATATTCAGAGGGCAAGGAAAGTATGGGCGGATGTCACAACTAAGTCCGGCAACGGAACCGTTCGAAATTAGGTCAATAGATACAATTGGAGGCTTCGGAAGAAAAAGATCGACAGAAGATACCTTCACCTGCTGGTGGAACATTTTACAATATACGCGTTTATGATAACATCAAAAACGCAGAGTGCAACGAATTTCATCAAGCTGATAAGTAAAATACTAAAAACCAACAATATAGGAGTGAAACTCGCAGATCAATACCCGGAAATAAACACAAAGGAATTTAAGGAATTTCTCATATAAATGACACGAAACTTATTTTTACGGCTGTTAATCCGCCCTTCTCCAACAGTCTGAAAGAGAGACTTAATCAGACACTAATAAATAAAATAAGATGCAAGATAATCGAGAAAGGAAAAAAATGAGCTTGGACAACGATCGCTAAAGAATATTTGGATAAATATAATGAACCAGAGCATACAGAAACCAGCTTTACGCCTAAATATTTGTTAGATGGAACAAACACCAGCATTTTACTCGAAGAAATAAAAAGAAAAAATGATAAAGAAAATTGGATAAGAAATAAAGAACTAGCCCTAGAAAGAACAAAGAAGTCACATGAATGTAACAAAAAGATATTTAACAAGAATAGAAAGAATCACAAGTTTAATACAGGAGACCTGGTATACATAGAAGATGGCAATAGGTTGAATAGGAAGAAATTAGAATTGAGAATTGAGAATTGGTCCTTTCCAAATAATAAAAAAAATTTCAGAATTTAAATACGAAATAAAACAGGGAAACAAAAACAAGAAACCGGATTCTTCCACATAACAAAATTACTTCAAATATCAGTAGATGTAGACAAGGACTAAAATTGTAGGATTTTATTCTGGGGTAGGGGTGATGTAAAGAAAGTATACTTTCTTCAGGTAGATTGGCCGCGCGTCTCATGTACAGCCCATCCATTGTTTTGATTATCTACAAATACTTTTGTTGACTACAAACCAAGCCGTTAAGATTTGGGAGAGAAACGGGCAGGAAGAAATAGAACGTAGACGAGAGAAGTAGCTCAAGAGTAAAATATAAGATTTAAACAGTGTGGATATATGTGTAAATAGTCGTTTCTTTGATCACAGGTAGGAATATCGATAGTAAATAACCAGCAATTAACAAATAAAGATTTACAACTTTGCTCACAGAGAAACTTATTTTCGTTCATCACCTCCCATAAGCAATCCTAGTTATTATATATTTATAGTATTTTGTGTCATGCGTTTGTCGATTGTAGCTTAAGAACACGGTATCCACCACATTCTTTGCATCAACTTTATTCTCCTTCTTTCTCAATAATTCATTTCTTCATTTTTTTTCATAAACATATGCACCTCGCAATGACCATGGTTTCGACGAATTTGTCACACATGTCCACAACTTACGACCCGGAAGGTTCTGGAACTTTCCGCCTTTGTGATTATTTGTAACCGGTATATCTCACACATTCATACAGACATACAAATAGATAGCTCTGTAATCTTCTAATATGCACACATACACATTAAGAGAATGTATAAAATGTTTGCATTCATTTTTGTTAATAATTGCCGTTTAATCTTCTGAGTACGTCATTTACAGTGATACATGTTATTATACGTACGTCGAAACCGCAAAACGCGATTAGAATAGGCACGTCTAATTTCTCTCTTTCTCTCTCTCTTTCTTCTCCTTCTCACTCTCTTTCTCTTTCTCTCTCTCTCTCTCTCTCACTCTATCGAAATACGTATACGTACTCATTCCCTGATAATAATAATTATAATAATAATATTAATAATTTCAATTTTTTTACATGCACATACCGTGCACTCAATCCTATAAGCAAAGAGAAAGATTACACATGAGTTTAAAAGTTCTCTAGAATCCAAAGTGAAGGAGAAAACATTTTTTGTCTTTCATTTCAATTTTTCTTCAATTTTGATGTTTTTAGCCGGCGGTAGATTTGTTCACACGCATAATTTTCATTTATTATTAGTAAAAGATTGTACGAAAATTCATTCAAAATATTAATATATGCGAGAAGCATGCAAAAAAATTTCATTCTTTCTCGAAACTAGAAATAAGGAATGTTTATTATTATTCCTTTTTTTATGTGCTTGAATCTTTATTCGCGTCAATCAGAAGAAGGGATAGTCCTCGAAACCATTGAATTCACCTTTGGCTTCAATTTACTATTGTACCTCAAGGGCTGAGTGTCTATGCCAAACGAGAAAAAATTATTGACCATCTCTTTTGAATGTCAGAATATTATTCTACAACTAATCTGTCCAACAATATTGTCTCGCTTTCGCCAGTACTTGATAATATTTCTTCGTCCGTGTAACCATCTCTCTAACCAAGTGCCCTGGCAAAATCGTTTTCGGTACCGAACATATTGAAATTGACAGCTGGTGACGATAGGGCACCTATCTAATCCAACAACGCAATCCATTGGCAAAAAAAATTGTTATTTATGCAGTACTGGAATAAAGAAAGATTATGTCATATGACTGCATAATCATATTTTTGCAGAAAGAATGATTAGAGAACGTTATTTTAAATTGTTAGGGATGCTACATTTCACCCATGATACCGAACCTACTAATGATCATTTATGCAAAGCACGGAACGTCATTTATATGTTAAAAAAACATAAAGTTTGGTTACGGTATGTTACGAAAAACCTGTATGTTTTTCCTAACAAATCAATGATGAACTGAAGGAAACGAAAAGTCAATCGTTTCAACCTTACCAACGGTTGTGTATTGACGAAAGTTTACTATTGTTTAAAAGGCGGCTGGTGTCCTTCGAACAATACATTCCTTTAAGAAGAAGCAGATTTGGCATGGAATTCTTTATTCCCAATAAATATTAGTCAAAATGTATACTAGTTATGATTGTTTATGCCGAATAATGTATCGTAATAGATACGAAAATAAGCCTATTAGAAAAACGAGATCAATAGTTCACTTATGATGTTTTATCTAGGAAAGAGCCATATCCTTTATTTATATAACTGTTATTCGAGACCAGGTTTATGTAATCTTAAAGGTGGAAGGAATGCCAAAGGTTAAAACATTGGGACTAGAGTAATACTTCCAAGCCTGACAGCCAAATTGGTTCGATAGGCACTCGCATAACATTCCGTCAACTTGTCAGAATATTTCCAAGTCCGACAGCCGCATTGGTTTGAAAGGCACTGGCATATCTTTCCCTCGTCTAGTTGTAGTATTCCCAAGTCCGACTTTTCTTTTGATTCGAGTGGCAATCGCATAAGTTTCCCTAGATCAATCGGAATATTTTGAAGACTAACAGTCGCTGTGTATCAGGAGGTATTCGCATAACTTTACCTCGACTAGTTGGAATGTTTTCTAGTTTGACAGCGACATTTGTTCGAGAGATATAACATTCCCTCGACTAGTCGGTACCTTTCTACGTTCGACAGTCCCATTGGATCATAAAGCACTTACGCAATATTTCTTCGACTAGTCGAAATATTGGTAAGTACGAAAGTCGCATTGGTTTTAGATGCACTCTCCTAATTTTTCCACAACCAGTCAGATTAGTTTTAAGTCTAACTACCGCATAGGATTGCGATGCACTCGCATATCTTTCCCTCATCAACTCGGAAGATTTTCAAGTCCGACAATCGCACTGCTACGAGGTACACTCTCATAACATTCTCTCGAAAAATCGGAATATATATAAGCCCGACAGTCAAATTGTCTCACAAGTCACTTGCACATCTTTCCCTCAACTAGTCGGAATATTTCTAATTGCGACAGTCTCATTGGTTCACAAGGCACTCACATAATTACTCCTGCCTAGTCAGCATATTTCTAGGTCCAACAGTCGCATTGGTACATGCGGCTTTCGCATATCTTTTCATCGACTAGTCGGAATGGTTCCAAGTCCGACATCGCATTTGTTGGAGAGGCTCTCGCGCAATTTTACATCGAATAGTCGGAATGTTCCGAGGAAGACAGTCACAAGGGTTCGAGAGTCACAAGCACAACTTTTCCTAGACCAGACGGAATATTTCCTATACTTACAGTCGCATTGTTTCGAGAGGTATTTGCACCAACTTCCTTCCCGTAGTCGGAACATTTCTAACACCGACAATCGCATTGGTACGAGAAGCACACACAACATTCCGTCGGCTAGTTGGAATATTACTAGGTCCGACAGACGCTCTTTTGGGAGAGACTCGAATAACTTTCCTTGGACTAGTCGAAATGTATAGATGTTCTACAGTCATATAGTTTCGGGAGGCTTTCGCATATCTTTCCCTCGATTAAGCGGAGTGTTTCCAAGTACATTATTCGAAATAATTTGAGAAAAGTCCCACAATGCTCTTTCGACTAATCGGAAAGTTCCGAATAAGATAGTCGCATTGGTTCGAGAAGCACTCGCACACATTTCCCTTGAATAGTTGGAAAAGATCCATATTCGAAAAACGCACTGGTCCGAAAGGAACACGAACAAAATTCCCTTAAGTAGACGGAATGTATCCAATCCCGATAATCGCAATGTTTCTAGAGATTCTCGCATAACTTTCCCTCGTCAGACCGAAATATTTCCAAAGGCGAAAGTCACATCATTTCGAGGGACTATCACATAACTTTCCGTCAACTAAGATTTTTATTTCTAGGACCGACTTTCGCATTCGTGAGATCCTCTCATAATTTTCTCGAAACTAGTCGGAACATTTCTGAGTGCAATAGTCGCGTTGGTCTAAGAAGTAGTCGCACATCCTTCCCTAGACTAGTCGAAATATTTACAATTTCAACATTCGCGTTGGTTCGAGAAATACTCCTACAAATTTCCCTCCACTAGTGGGAATATTTCCGTATCCTAACGACGCACTGGTTCGAGAGAAACGCCCACAAAATTCCCTCGAGTAGACGTAATACTTCTAGGTCCGCAAGTTGCACTCTTTTGATAAGTTCACTCACATCTTTCCACGATTAGTGGTAATATTTCTAGATCCTACTATCGCATTGGTCCGAGAGACAACCGCAAAACTCTCCCTGGATTACTCGGAAAAATTCTAAATCCGTAAGACGCACTGGTTCGAAAGGTAAGTGAACAGCATTTCCTCGACTAGTCGGAATATTTCCAAGTACTAAAGTCGCATTGGTAAAAGAGCACCAATCGCAACATTCCCTCGATTAGTATGATTAATCCCAGGATTCACAGTCACATTGGTTCCAGAAGAAGTTCGAGAAGAAGGTGACGAAACTGGTCCCCAGTGCTCTGCTGGAGAAACGCAACTGCGATTCTGCACGTCGTTGGTCGAAGACGAAGAGGCCCTATAGCGGATCGTGTCAGACTACGTAGGGAATCTCGAAGTTAAAATGATGAACTCCAATGCGAAGCAACAACTCCTGGGTGTTGTAAAAATAGAAGAGGAAACACCTGCGAAGCTTTTGAAAGCCTGCCGAGTACTGGTCGGCTTCGTCAGCTACAGGGTCAGGCGAAGAGCAGAAGTGAGACGATGCTACCACCGCCTGGACTATGGGCAGTCGAGTGCCTCGTACATGAGCTCTGATCGCAGTTACGTCTGGGTGAGACATAACTCGAGGGCATATGTCAGCGTATTTCTCACCCTGAACGACCGGATAGACGACTTCCAGACCGAACTAGATGATCTGGAAGACGCTCTGCAGGAAATTTAAGGGAATCGCATTGCTGCTGGAAATCTCCATGTCAAAACTCTTGGATGGGGAGAGGACAAGTCGGACTCCAGAAAAAGATGAATCATGGAGTTGTTGTCGAGACTGGACACAGCAGTACACATCTCAGACTTGACGTCTACTTTCCGAAGGCCTGGCTACAGAAGACGATCCCAGACGTCTCTCCAGCCAACGTAAACTTTGAGGCAAGTGACGCAGATTGCAGTGTGATCGAGGATTATACCGGAAGCGATCATCAGTACATCCTATCCGATGTACACGATTAGAGGCCAGCCGTGACAAGTGCAGAGCGACTCCCCGGTGGAACATCGCAAGAATGGATCGAGAGAGACTATCTTCGATCATAAATGAAGGTTGGAGGTCCCATCATATTGCTTGCGCGAGTCTTTTGCCATCTGCACAAGCCAGGATGATTACTGCAGTACATATGCAGCTCTTCCAAAAGACTTGCTCGATAGCGGAATCAATAAATGGAACGAAACGGCTGACGCGCCCTGTATACTGGTGGACGAACGAGTTCGCAGATCTTCGTAAGAATTGCTCAAGGTTACGCCGTTCAGCACAACGAGCGAAGAGACGCGACCACGACGCTGCTGCTTTGGCCGCAGAATATCAAGCGGCCATGAAAGCCCTGAAGAGGACCATCAAGGCCAGTCACCGACGATGCTGGAAGGAGCTGTGCCTGGATGTCGACCAGAATCCGTGGGGATTAGGGTACCTCATCGTCACTCGCAAGCTTGTGACTAACGCGGAATGGACCCTTCAGGACGCGAGGACGTTGGATCACTTCGTTCATACTCTATTCCACCACAGCGGAAGAGAGAGATCAGCTTGGATGCGCCCAGATTAAGCGAGGTACCGCAATTCACGGAAGAAGAGCTACTCAGGGCCGCATCATCTATGCGGAACAAGAAAGCTCCAGGTCCAGACGGACTCCCAGCAGAAATAATTAAAGTCGTCGCGCAAAGTTACCCTGAGCTATTGCTGAACATGTATAACACGTGCCTCAGGGGGGGCATCTTTCCCGCTCCATGGAAGAAAGCGAAGCTTGTGCTCTTTAGCAAGGGCAAGGGTTCAGTAGGGGCAGCTTCATCATACAGGCCTATTTGTATGCTCGATACGGCTGGAAAACTCCTGAAGTAGCTGCTAAGACTAAGGCTGCACGCAGCCGTGAAGGCAGCGGGAGATCTTGCCGGCCGCCAGTACGGAGTCCGATCCGACCTCTCCACCATCCACGCAGTCCAGGAGGTGGTCACGGACGCTAAAATGATGGAGCCAGGCAATCATCGAACTCGATCTCTGTGCCTGCTGGCCACCTTATACGTGAGAAATGCCTTCAACTCCGTCAGGTGGGACCTGGCAAGGGAAGCATTCAAACGTAATTTCGGCGTTCAGAAATATCTACTCCGAATTATTGACGATTATCTAAACGAGCGCTTCCTAGTATACAACAAGAGTGATGGTCCAAGACGCTTGGAATTGACATTGGGGGCAGCCCAGGGCTCCATACTTGGACCGAATATATGGATTATATTCTACGACGGTATCTTAAGTATGGCAGTCCCAGAAGGTACATTCTTGGTAGGGTATGCAGATGACATTGTAGTTGTCATAACCGGAAGAGACACGGAGGGGGCACAATTGCTGCTCAACCAGGTAATGCGGAGAGTTTCCTCCTGGATGGAAGACCACGGGCTATTTCTAGCAGCCCAGAAGACAGAGATCGTGCTAATTACGAGCAAGCGCATCAGCACCTTGCGTAGCTTCATTGTAGGAGACGCGGCGGTCAAGACTAAGTCGGCTGTCAAATATCTCGGGGTTATGCTTGACAACAAGCTTAACTATGGTTAGCATATTATCAGGGCAGCTGACAAGGCGGCGAAAGTAGTAGCCTCACTGGGCATGCTCATGGCCAATGTCAACGGTCCCCGGCCGTGCATGAGGAGACTACTGATGTGTGCCACCGAATTAGTGATGCTGTACGGAGCGGAAGTATGGGCCGAGGCCCTACGAAAACAGAAATACCGCAAGCGCATAGCCGCGGTACAGAGGAGGGGCGCCCTCCGAATCGCGTGCTCTTACCGCACGGTCTCAGATACGACAGTGCTAGTTGTTGCCGGGGCAATACCGATTGACCTATTTGCCCAGGAGAAGAAATTCGTCTACCAGCAAAGGTGTGTCCTGGGTAAGGAGAAGGCATCAAGGCTCGCTCGGTCTATCAGCATCAAGGCCTGGCAAAGTAGATGGGTGCAGGAACGTAGGTGCAGATGGACTGCTCGACTCATCAGTCAACTAGACCGTTATTATAAACATCATCTTCATTATCGATATAATTGTTATTATTATTGTTATCGTTATTACTGTCATTATTAACGTTATTACCTTTATTATCATTATTATTGTTATCATCGTTACTACCTTTATTACCGTTTTATGATGAATATCGTTATCATCGTTATTTTCATTGTGTTCATTATTATCGTTATATAATTATTATGATTATTATTATTATAATAGTGATTATTGTCTCAGGTACCGTTACCCTTAATATTATCGTTCTTATTATCGTAATTAATGTTATTATCTTTATTATCGCTATTTTCTTTATTATGGATATTATCTTTATTATTGTTATTATCTTAATTGTTATCGTTATTTTCGATATTTTTATTATTATCATTATTATGTTTATTACTATATTTATTATTATTATGGTTATTATTGTTACTATTTTCCTTACTATTATTATTATAGGTAATCTCGCTATTATAGTTATTTTCGTCATTATCGGTATTATCGTTAATATCGTTTTTAACGGTATTATGGTTATTACTAACGTGATTATCGTTATTATCGTTATTATTACTTTTATCGTTATTACTATCGTTATTATCGTTATAATCGATATTATTATTATTTTTGTTATTATTAACGATATAATCGTTATTATCATTATTATTATTATAGTCGTTGTTATTATCGTTGCTAGCGTTTTTAACATCAATATCGTTTTATTTTCATTATCGTTATTATCGCTATTATTGTCGTTATTATAGTTATTAACGTCGTTACCGTTATTGTCGTTGTTATCGGTATTATTGTTATTTTCTTTATTATCCTTACTTATATTCTTATCGATATTACCGTTATTATCGTTACTATCGTTATTATTATTATTATCGTTATTATTATCATCATTTGACGTTATTAACGGTACGATCATTATTACCGTTGTTATTGTTATTATCGTTAATATAATTATTATCGTTAATATCGCTATTATTAGCTTTATCATCGTTATTATCGTTATTACCGTTATTAGAAAAGTTATTATAGTTATTATCGTGAATATACTATTATTGATATTATTGGCGTTATTATAGTTATTGTAGTTTTTACAGTTTTTTTATTATTATTGTTGTTACTATAAATATTATTATTATTTTTATTATTATCGTTATTATTTTCTTGGTTATATTAACTACTATAATTGTCGTTAATATTATCATTATTATTGTTATTACCGTTATCAATTTTATATATTAATATTACCGTTATCAATTTCGCTGTTATCATTGCAACTATTATTTGCGTTATTATTATCGTTATTTACGCTTTTATGGTTAATTTCGTTATCATCGTTTTTATCGTTATTATCATTGTTATTATCATTGTTATAATTATTATAATTATTTTTACTATTATTAATATTACCATTATTATTGTCGCTGTTATAGCTACTAATATTATTATCTTCATTATTATCGTATTTGTCGTTATTATCGATATTATCGTCATTTTTAATATTATCGTTATTACATTTATTTCGGTTATTTATCTTATTATCGCTATTATGATCATTACTATCGGTATAATTATTATTATTATCATTATTATTTTTATTATTATCGTTATTATTATCGTTACTGTCGTTATTACTTTTATTATCTTTATTTTTATCGGTATTATCGTTATTATTGTTATAATCCTAATTACTAGTTAGGATAATACTTCTAATTATTATATACTTTATTATCATTATAAACGATATTATTGACGTCTTTATCGTTTTTCTCGTTATTATTATTATTATCGATAATATTATTGTTCGTAGTATCTTCATTGACTTTATCGTGATTATCGTTTTTATCGTCCTCTTTATTAGTATCGTCATTATTATTATATTTATTTTCTTTTATTATTATTTATGTTATCATTATTATTGTCGTTGTTGTTGCTACTAATATTATTATCTTTATCCCTATAGTTATTAACGTTAATATTTGTGTAAGACTTAATAACTTTATTTTTAATGTTATAGTTAATATTATTATTATTAATTGTATTATTGTTATTTTTAATGTTATTGTTATTATTATTAATATTTCTATTATTATTATCCTTATTATTTTTATTGCAGTTACGGATATTACCGTTATTATTTTTCTTACAGTTATTATTTTTGCTATTAACGTTGTTACTGTTGTTATCCTTGTTATCGTTATTATTGTTATTATTATTATTATCGCTTTTATTATCATTGTTATCGTTATTATTGTTATTACCGCTATTATCGTTATTTTCTTTATTATCATTATTCTTATTATTACCGATATTATTTTTATTATTACTATAATAATAATAATAATAATAATAATAATTATTATTATTATTATATTTATTATTATATAATTTATTATTATTATATAATTATTATTATTATTATTATTATTATTATTACTATTATTACTACTATTGTTGTCATTAACTTCGAGGTCTGCGTTTCAGTTAATACTATCCTTATTATTATCATTATTATCGTTTTTTTATTATTATCGTTATTAATATTGTAATTCATATTATTACTATTATCAGTATTATTTTCGCTGTTACCGTTTCTATTTCCATTATCGGAAACGTTATTAACGTTATTATCGTTTATTTCGTTATTATAGTTATTTATGTTATTATTATTATTATTGTTATTATTATTACTGACGATATTATTATCGTCGTTACTGTTATAAACGTTATTAACATTATTATCGTTATTAATGATTTTATCGTTCATATTATTATTATCGTTATTATCGTTATTTATATTATTGTAACTATTATCGTTTTAACGTTATTGCCGTGTTTATAGTTATTTTATTTATTATTGCCATTATTATAGTTATCCCTATTATTTTATTTATTAATATTATTACTAATTTAATTATTATTACCATCGTTATTATCATTGCTATTACGATTACAAGTATTGTTATCGTTAATATTATCGATATAAACGTTATTGTCATTATGTACATTATTATAATCGTTATTATCCTTTTTATCGATATTATTATTATCTTCATCATTATTATCATAATTAAAGTTCTTAACTTTATTATCATCAGTTTTGTTATTATTGTTATTTATATTATTATGGTTACTATTATTATTATTATTAATATTATTATAACCGTTATTGTTATCGTTATTATGGTTATACTCATTCTTGTCGTTATTATTAATATTATTTTTATTAACACTATTATTATTATAATTATTATCGTTATCATTGGTTCTGTTAACGTTACTAATCTTATTATCGTCACAATTATCGTTATTCACGGTATTATGGTTACTATCGTTGACAACGTTATTACAACCGTCATTAACGATATTGTCTTTATTAATATTTTAAAATACTTTATTACTCTTATTGTTGTTGTTATCGTTATTGTCATTGTTACTATTATTATTATTAGTATTTTTATAAACTTTATTATTAATATTATAATTATTATTATTGTTAATATTATCGTTATTATCGTTATTATCGTTAACTTTATTATTATCGTTATTATTATAGTAATTAGCTTTATTAACATTATTATGGTTATTATCATTATTATCGTTTTTAACGTTATTATCGAATTTTTTATTGTTATAAGTATTATAATTTTTGGTATTATCGTTATTTTCGTTTTTATCGTTATTTTTATTATCATGAATAATATCATAATTGTTATTATTAATACAGATATTACTTTCAATGTTATCTTTACGATTTTTATTATAATTATAATTATAGCTATCAACATTATTAACGTTATAATCTTTATTTTCGTTATTATTGTTTTTATCCTTATTATCTTTATTATCGTTATTTTTACACTATGCTGTCCAACGACACCACAATGATATCTTGCGCAAATTTGCGGCCAATGGCTAATGACACAACATTGGTCTCTTGCCTAAAGTAGCGACCAACGCGAACGTCTCGACCGTGGTGTCGTGCGCAAATTTTCTGGTAATGGACAACGGTGTAACATTGTTAGGTGCATATTATCGTTCTGTGGTCGGCAACAGCACTTTAATATCTTTCGTATTATGTTGATGTTTAGTTTAGGTAACAATAAGTTTTATAAGTCTCAAGTTTTTTGTGTTTATAATTACTTGTGCTATTTCATCTTGGCAGACGAAAGAGACGATACGATTATTTACGATTAATGCGCGAACGTCGTGTCTGACCTATCGGATTACTTGGTAAGAAGACAATGGATATGGAAAAAATGAAAGTAAAACAGAATCGTCGGAAGATAGTGAAATACCTATAAAAAGAATGCAGTGAATACTACCGTTGTCAATTGGTTCGGATGAATAAGGCGAATAAGGCAGTGCACAGAGGAGGCTTTGATGCACCGAGGACAAATAATAAATTCGAAGGATCTCCGGTTCCAAACATATTTCCCAAAGATACGTAGAACGTCGAGGATATCGTAGCATGATATATTGGTAACGATCAATTTGAACATATTAGCAATGAAACCAACAAGTACTACAGTCAAAATTGCAGTAGAAGGAAACTGGATAAAAAATATGCCAAATTTGTAGACGTTACAGCACCCGAAGTTAGAAAATGGTTTGGGCTTGCTATACTTATGTGTATTGTAAAAAAAGCAAGGATCGATAATTATTGGTCAACGAATCCGTTGATAGACACACCGATATTTCGTAAAAAGATTTCCTGCAATCGATTCAGACAAATATTATCATATTTACATTTTTCCGACAATATCAATAAACCTGATAATGCCGACCGCCTTTTCAAAGTGCAATTCATAATTGAATATATTCCCAAAAAGTTTAAAAAAATTATAATTTTAGTCAAATCATCTCAATTGATGAAGGAATGATACCGTGGCGTTGACGGTTAAATTTTAAAGTTTACAATCCATCAAAAATTACGAAATATGGCATACTCATTCGGATGATGTGTGATTCGATTACGGGGTACATTACCACATTCATGATATACTCCGGCGTTGGGCAGGCTTTAGATAAAAAAGTGATGTAACTATTGGAATCTTCTTATGGAAAGTGGCATCATCTCTGCATGGATTATTATTACTACAGTGAAGAACTTGTAGAGAATTTACTTGGTAAGAAAATTCGAGTTTGTGGAACGTTACGTCAAAATGAAGGATTTCCGGAAAAATTAAAGCACATAAATGTCAATGTATTTGAAGCTTGACATCAACGGAAAGGTGAAGTACTCACACAAGTATGGAGAATTTCGAAAACTAAAACGATATGAATGATCTCTGCATTACATTATGTCACTTTGACTAACACCCAAAGAAAATGTAGAAATACCAATTACACCATAAAGAAACCTGAAAGTGATTTAGACTATAACAAATACATGAAAGGAGTGGATCGGGCAGACCAATATTTGAATTATTACCCTATATACAGATAAACTATAAAATGGTCAAAAAAGGGTTGAATGTTCCCCTTTAATTGTACATTATTTAATGCATTCCATACATGTAAATATTTCAATACAGAACACAAGAGACTACGATTTTACACCTTTTAATTGAAAGTGTCTGATTCTTGGATAAAATACAATGTACCTACATCTGAGCAAAACTTTGAGGATGCCACTACATCGCGTACGTTCATCATGATACGGTTGACGGACTTTTCGGTCTCATAAAGCAACAACAACTAGTGCTTATTTACGAAACGAATAAACGAAAACGAAGATACTGCAACATATGTTCCAAAAACAAAAAAGAAGAATAACAAACTTAATCTGCAAGTCTTGTATGGTTGCATTACATCTTGGAGATTGTTTTGCTGCTTATCGCACGAAAGATAAATATTAAGAATCAAAGAAAGTGCAGAAAAATTAATATATAAAACAAGCAAATTTTGTATTTATTTACTTATGTATATCATCGTAATTTCATGAAAGAGGAACATGGATGAGACTTATGAGAACCAAAGATAGGATTAGTAAAATTTCATAATTTCTAAACTCGCGATAATGTGAAGTACGTTCGGCGACAATCCAAGTAATCCGAGTTAGCGCTGCTGACGCCAAGCGAATAAATTTTTACTGGACGTGCTGACGGCATAGGGTTAATATTATAATTATTATTTTTATCATTATTATTTTCGTTATTATTGTTACTGTTATCGTTGCCATTATTATTATCGTAATTATTATCGTTATTAACGTTATTTCAGTTACTATTTTTATTAACATTATTTTTATTAATATCGATATTATTATTAATATTATTATTTTTATTATAGTTCTTATTGTTGCAGTTATCGTTACAATTATTATAAACTTTAATAACGTTATTATCGTAATTATCGCCATAATCGTCATTATCGTTCATAATATTTTTATCTTTATTATCGTTAATAATGTTATTACCGATATTGTTGTTATTATCGTTATTATCGTTATTGCCTTTATTATCGTTATTTTTTTAGTAACGATATTATTATTATCATTATTATTATTAATACTATTATTATTATTATTATTGTTATTATTATCGTTATTGTAGATATTTTCGTTATCATTGTAATTTCTATTATTATCGTTATTATTATTAATATTACTACTATTATTAAAATAATTATTATTATCGTAAGTAATGTCGCTGTTATCGTTACAATTATTATTATCTTTATTATTATCGTTATTATTGTTAATATCTATATTACTCTTATATTTATTATTAACGTTTAAATTACTTTTATTATTATTATTGTTATTATTATCATTATTATTATCGTTATTATTGTTAATTTTATTATTATTGTTATTATAATAATATTTATTATTATTACAATTATTGTCTTATTGTCGCTTTTATCAATATTTTTCTTATTACCATTATTATTATCGTTATCATCGTTATTATCGTTATTATCTTTATTATATTCATTAACGTTATGTTTCTTATTATCATCATTACCATTATTATTAGTATCGTCAATATCGGTATTATTGATATTAGTTATTAATACCGTTATTATTATTATTATTAAGGTTATTATTGTTATAATTATTATTGTCGTAATTATTTCCGTTATTATCTTTTTATTGTTATGAACGTTATTATTTATTCTCTGACTATTATCGATATTATCCTTATTATTGTTATGGCTGTTATTTTCTTTATAATATATTTTATTATTATAATTATTATTGTTATCGTTCTTATTATCGTTATTATCGTTTTTTTCGGTATTCTTAATTAGTATCGTTTTTATTATCGTAATTTTAATTATTACCCTTATAATCGTTAAATTCGTTATTATCTTCATTAACTTTATTATCATTATTTTTCTTCATCGATATTATTATTATTATTATTATTAATATTACTTTTATTCTGATTATTATATTGTTAATATTATCGGATTTATAGATATTGACGTTATTATTGTTATATCCATTATTATCGTTATTATTATTAATAGTATTGTTATTATTATTATTATAATTTCTTTATCCCTATTATTGTCGCTGTTATCGTAACAATTATAATTTTCGCTATTATTATTGTTATTAACGTTAATATCGTTATTATCGCTATTGTCATAATTATCGTCATTATCGTTGTTATGATTGTTATCGTTATTATTGTCGTTATTATCCTTTCTATCATCAATCTCGTTATTATCGTTATTATCCTTATTAAATTTATTTTTATTATTACCGTTATTATTATTTTTGTTAATATTATTATCTTTATTATCGTGATTATTTTATTATTATTATAGGCGTTATTAATATCGTTATTAAGTATATTATCGATTTTATTACTAATATCGTGATTAACTTTACTATGGTTAATACCGCTTTCATCGATATTATCTTTACTTTTATTATTATTGTTATTATCGTTATCATTATTATTTATATTATTATTATAATTATTGTTTTTGTTGTAGCTGTAATCGCTGCTATTATTATTATCGTTTTTATAATCTATGTTAACCTTATTATCATTCTTATCATTATTACCGTCATTTTTATTATTATTTCTATTATCGATATTTTAATAATTATCGTTAATATTATTACTATTATAATCATTATTATCGTAATAATTACTGCTGTTGTCGTTACTATTAGTGTTATTGTCATTATTATTGTAATTAACATTATTATCGTAATTATCGTTATTAACGTTATTATTATCATTCTAAAGTTAGTACTCTCATTGTCGCTATAATATTTATTATCGCTATTTTTATTATTACGATTACTATTATTATTATTGTTATTTACGTTATTTTCCTTTTTATCTATATTATTATTATTCTTATCATTACCTTTATTACTAATATTATTATTATTATTATTATTATTATTATTATTATTTTTGTTATTATTGTCTCCGTTATCGTTATATTTATTATTGTCGTTATTCACGATATTATCGTTATTATCGTTACCATCGTAATTAATATTATCGTCTTAAATGTTATTACCGTTATTATCGTTATTATCGTAATTTTTATTATTATTGAATTTATTATTATTCTTATTAATATCCTTATTATTGTCGCTCTTATTGTTACTATTACACTTACCATTATTGTTATGACTATGGGCATTATTTACGTTATTATCGTTATTGTCGTGATAATAGTTTTTATCGTTATTAATATTCATATTATCGTTAATTGCAATATTATCGTTATTATTATTAATATTATAAATATTATCGTTATAGAAATAATCATTAATATTAATGTCGTCATTATCGTTATCAAAGTTATTATCGATATTGTCGTAATTATAGCTATTATTTTGCTATCGTTATTATCGTTATTATTATAGGTCTTATGGTTATTATTATCATTATCATTATTACTGTTATTTTCTTTTTTATCGTTATTATCGTTAATATTTTTGTAATTACCATAATTATCATAATTACTGTCATTACAATCATAATTATCGTACTATTATTATTATGGTCATTATCGATATTACCGTTATTATTACTGTTGTTATTACTATCGTTATTATTATTAACCGTAGTATTATCGTTATTATCGCCATTATTGTTATTATCATTTCTATTGTTGTTATCATTATTAGCTATATTATCGTTATTATCGTTATTATTATTGTTGGCATATTATTATCGTTATTAACTGTTACAATGGTTTATTAAGTTATCATGGTTATTATCGATATTTTTATTATTATCTTTAATATTATTATTGTTATTATATTTATTATTATTAATATTAGCGTTATCATTCTCGCTGTTATATCTAATATCACTATTATTGTTAATTTTTTCGTTGTTAACGTTATTATCGTTATAGACATTATTATCTTTATAATTGGTATTATCGTTAATATCGTTATTATCGTTAATATTGTTTTTATCATTATTTTCTTTATTTATTGATATTTCTATCACTATCGATATTATTTCTATTACTATTAATATTATTATTACCCATATTATTGTTATTATTATTAATATCTATATTAATATCGTCATAATCGTTAATATCGTTATTTTTATTACTATCGTTAATATTATAGATATTTTCATTCGAATCTTTATTTTTATTAGTAATATTACTATTATTATTTTTATTATAAATATAGTTATGATGGTCGGTGTTCTCCCCCGTGGTTTAGGGAAAGAAGAATACTCCCACAGCAATCCCTGTCTGTCTTATGCGGCGAATAAGTCGGTCTGCGCGAATGGCGTGTGAATGTTCTTGTACGGCTATTCCTTCCTTCGTTCTTCTGTCATATCTTTTTCTATTCTATCTCTCACTCTCTAGCTTCCATCCGTTCGCATCCTTTTTTTAGGGAACTTGACTCTCATACATATATTATTCATGAT
Organism: Vespa mandarinia; assembly: GCF_050613455.1. Taxonomy (NCBI): domain Eukaryota; kingdom Metazoa; phylum Arthropoda; class Insecta; order Hymenoptera; family Vespidae; genus Vespa; species Vespa mandarinia. The sequence goes on along the minus strand of NW_028197163.1, from coordinate 13,047 downwards.
TGATAGTACCGCGAACGGCAAAAGCGGTCGTGGGAGGGACGGCGGTATCAGGTGGTGATTTGGCTGGTCACCCGCTGTCGTCATCAAGGAACTGCCTGGAGTGTGGGTTAGGCAACCTGGCACCAGCTCTGGATAATCCATCAGGAGTGGCACCACAGGTATGCGACCTGGTCGGCGGAGTGACGAAAGCGCCAGGAAGGGTAATATATGAAGAAGGCCAATTGTAGGCGTGACAAATGACTGCCAGGGCCGTTGATATTATGCGGCTCTTCGGCTTGACTTCACCAATCCATCCTGCGAAGGGGATACCACAAGATGCAGAGAGTGAGATACTTGCGCACGCAAAAGACCTTCCTGCTAAAATTAAGTCGGCTGATACTAAACGTAAACAATGCGATTAAGCAAGGACTCTCGGAACTAGAGGACATCACTGACAGTCTATAGTTCATGTATATATCTCGAAAAAAGATTAATGAGGGAGCCAGGACCGTCGCCCGAGTTTCTCAGAGCCCATGGGCAAATTCTGCTACAAATGCTGGCCCAGTTAAGGGAGTAGCCACAAGTCCGTCGCAGTTGCCTAAAGAAAGACTCAAAAGACCGAGGCAATAGGCGACGACGACCGAAGCCATCAAATGGACGTAGGTAGACATGAAGAAAGAAAATAATGAAAAAGCAGCTAAGAAAGCGACGAAACACCCACAGTTGGAGGAAAAGAAGCCGAGCCATTCGGTGGACAGACCGAAATAAAGGACGTGGCCGGACGCGATCCTCCTGAAACCTGCGCATGGTAAATCTTACGCAGACGTAGTCGAAGCCATCCACTAGCACATCAAGTCCAGAGCCGCCGTGGTAGTCGCTAGATCGGTCCGGCAGACCAGAAAAGGAGGGGTTCTCCTCGAACTCAAGAAGACCAGTGTGCAGAATAGGGCCTAATTCTCAGAAATCCTGAGGTAAGAAGTAGGTGAAACAAGCAGCATCACGGAACTGGTCCCCAGGGGTACGCTGGAGAAACGAAACTGCGATTGCTGCACATCGTAGGTTGAAGTAGAAGAGGTCCTAAAGCGGATCGTGCCAGATTACGCGAAGAATCTCCAAGTTAAAACGACGAACACCAACGCGAGATATCAACTCCTGGCCGTTTTCAAAATGAAAGAGGAAGCAGCTGCGAAGCTTTTGAAAGCCGGCCGAGTGATGGTCGTCTTCGTCAGCTACAGGGTCAGGCCAAGAGTAGAAGTCTGGCGATGCTACCGCTGCCTCTACTATGGCCAGTTGAGCGCCCCGTGCATAAACTCGGATCGCAATTAAGTTTGGGTGAGACATAACTTGATGACTTATGTCAGCGTATGTCTTACCACAAACGACCGGAAAGACGACTTCCAGACCAATCTGAAGGATCTGGAAGATGCGCTGCAGGAAATGCATGGGAATCTCATTGTGGTTGGAAATCTCAATTCCAAAGCTCTCGAATGGGGAGACGCCAAGCCGGACTCCAGAAGAAGATGAATCATGGAGATGGTGTCGAGATTGGAGCTGGCAGTATTGAACACAGACGCGAAGCCAACCTTCCGAAGGTCTGGCTACAGAGAAACGATCCCGGACGTTTCTCCAGCCAACGAACACCTTGTGGCAAGAGTCGCATACTGGTGGGTGATCGAGGATAATACCGGGAGTGATCATCAGTACAACCTATCCGATGTACACGATAAGAGGCCAACTGTGACAAGTCCAAAGCGGTCCTCCCCGGTGGAACACCGAATGGATCAAGAGAAGCTGTCTTCAGTCATAGATGAAGGTTGGAGATCCCATCATATTGCATCCGCTAATCTATCGCCAATTGCACAAGCCAAGATGATTACTGCAGCACATATGCTGCTCTTCCAAAAGGCTTGCACGAAAGCAGTGCCAAAGAAGAGCACGAAACGGCAGAGGCATCCTGCATACTGGTGGACGAACAATATCGCTGATCTTTGCAGGAAGTACTTAAGGCTTCGCCGGTTAGCAAAACGAGCGAATAGACGCGACCTCGACGCTGCTCCCTTGGCCGCAGAGTATTAAGCGGCCAAAGAAGCTTTGAAGAGGACCATCAAGGCGAGTCAACGACGGTGCTGGAAGGAGCTGTAGGTGGATGTCGACCAGAATCCGTGGGGATTAGTGTACTAGATTGTCACTCGCAAGATGTGGACTCACACCACAGGAATCCCTCAGGACGAGAGGAATTTGGAAAACATCATTTGTACCCTATTCTCCTCGCACCCGAAGAGAGAGATTGGCACAGCTACACCTTGCAGTCCAGAAGCGCCACAATTTACAGAGGAGGAGCTACTCGGGGCCGCATTTTCCATTCAGAACAAGAAAGCTCCAGGACCCGGCGGCCTCCCATCGAAAGTAATGAATGATGTCGCGCAGAGTCACCCTTAGCTCTTGTTAAACATGTATAACACGCGCCTCAACGAGTCTTCTCCGCCCCATGGAAGAATGCATGACTTGTGCTCATTTGTAAGGGCAACGTTACTTCAGAGGCAGCTTTGTCATACAGGTCTTTTTGCCTGCTCGAAACGGCTGGAAATCTCCTGGAGAAGCTGCTTAGGCCACGGTTGCACTCAGCCGTGTGGGCAGCGGGGGAACTTGCCGCCCGCCATTATTGATTTTGATCCGGCCTCTCCACCATCCAAGCATTCCAGGATGTTGTCACGGCTGCTAAAATGATGGAGCGATGCAATCATCGAACTTGACATCCTTGTCTGCTGGCCACCTTAGACGTGAGAAATGCATTCAACTCCGTCAGGTGGGACTTGGCAATGGAGGCGCTCGAACGTAATTTCAGCATTCCGGAGTACCTACTACGAATTATCGATTATTATCTAAACGAGCGCTTCCTAGTATTCAATACGTGCTATTGTCCAAGATGCTTGGAATTGACATCGGGGGCAACCAAGGGCTCCATACTGGGACCGAATATATGGAATATTATCTACGACTGTATCCTACGTTTGGCAGTCCCTAAAGGTGCTCTTTTGATAGGGTACGCAGATGACATTGCAGTTGTT